>NW_027035135.1:0-9670 GCF_034236695.1 Oncorhynchus nerka | reverse complement strand
TACACTGACACCGTGGTGAAGAAGGCACAACCTGCCAAAAATTTGGCATTCCCCTGACCTCAGACTTCTACAGATGAACCATTGAGAGCATTCTGTCGGGCTGTATCACTGCATGGTGCGACAACTGCATCGCCCTCAGCCGCATGACTCTCTCCAGAGGAGCGTGGTCAATGGCAGCATCACCAGGAGCCACGCTGCCTGCCCTCCAGGGCATTTACAGGACTGTGTCAAAGGAAGGTCAAGAAGATCATTAGAATCTAGCCACCTGAGCCATGGTCTATTCCTCTGCTACCATCTGACAGGGTGATGCAGGTGCATCTGGCTACTGAGACCGAGAGACTGAGAAATACTTCTATCCCCAGACCATCATCCCCAGACCATCAGACTAAAACAGCTTCTATCCCCCAGACCATCAGGCCATCAGACTGTTAAGCAGCTTCTATCCCATCAGACTGTTAAGCATTCTATCCCCAGACCATCAGACTGAGAACAGCTACTATCCCCAGACCATCAGACTGTTAAATAGCTTCTATCTCCAGAACATCAGACTGTTAAACAGCTTCTATCTCCAGACAATCAGACTGTTAAATAGCTTCTATCCCCCAGACCATCAGACTGTTAAATCCCCAGCTTATATCCCCAGACCATCCCCAGACTGAGAAACAGCTTCTATCTCCAGAACATCAGACTGTTAAACAGCTTCTATCCCCAGACCATCAGACTGTTAAATAGCTTCTATCCCCAGACCATCAGACTGTTAAATAGCTTCTATCCCCAGACCATCAGACTGAGAAACAGCTACTATCCCCAGACCATCAGACTGTTCTAAGACCAGCTTCTATCCCCAGACCATCAGACTGTTAAACAGCTTCTATCCCCAGACCATCAGACTGTTAAACAGCTTCTATCCCCAGACCATCAGACTGACAATCAGAAAATAGCTTCTATCCCCAGACCATCAGACTGAGAAACAGCTTCTATCTCCAGAACATCAGACTGTTAAACAGCTTCTATCCCCAGACCATCAGACTGTTAAATAGCTTCTATCCCCAGACCATCAGACTGTTAGACCATCAGACTGTTAAACAGCTTCTATCCCCAGACCATCAGACTGTTAAATAGCTTCTATCTCCAGACCATCAGACTGTTAAACAGCTTCTATCCCCAGACCATCAGACTGTTAAACAGCTTCTATCCCCAGGCCATCAGACTGTTAAACAGCTTCTATCCCCAGACCATCAGACTGTTAAATAGCTTCTATCCCCAGACCATCAGACTGTTAAACAGCTTCTATCCCCAGGCCATCAGACTGTTAAACAGCTTCTATCCCCAGACCATCAGACTGTTAAACTTCTATCCCCAGACCATCAGACTGTTAAACTTCTATCCCCCAGACTGAGAAATAGCATCAGACTGACTGAAACAGCTATCTATTCTATCCCCAGACCATCAGACTGTTAAACAGCTTCTATCCCCAGACCATCAGACTGTTAAACTGTCCCCAGCCATCAGACTGTTAACAGCTTCCCCAGACCATCAGAAACTGTTAAGACAGACTGTTAAACAGCTTCTATCAGACCATCAGACTGAGAAACATTCAGACCATCAGACTGTTAAACAGCTTCTATCCCCAGACCATCAGACTGTTAAACAGCTTCTATCCCCAGACCATCAGACTGTTAAGCAGCTTCTATCCCCAGACCATCAGACTGTTAAATAGCTTCTATCCCCAGACCATCAGACTGTTAAACATCAGACTGTTGAACAGCTTCTATCCCCAGACCATCAGACTGTTAAACAGCTTCTATCCCCAGACCATCAGACTGAGAAACAGCTTCTATCTCCAGAACATCAGACTGTTAAACAGCTTCTATCTCAGGACCATCAGAATGTTAAATAGCTTCTATCCCCAGACCATCAGACTGTTAAATAGCTTCTATCCCCAGACCATCAGACTGTTAAATAGCTTCTATCCCCAGGCCATCAGACTGTTAAACAGCTTCTATCCCCAGACCATCAGACTGAGAAACAGCTTCTATCCCCAGACCATCAGACTGTTAAATAGCTTCTATCCCCAGACCATCAGACTGTTAAACAGCTTCTATCCCCAGACCATCAGACTGTTAAACAGATTCTATCCCCAGGCCATCAGACTGTTAAACAGCTTCTATCTCCAGACCATCAGACTGTTAAACAGCTTCTATCCCCAGACCATCCCCAGACCATCAGACTGTTAAACAGCTTCTATCCCCAGACCATCAGACTGAGAAACAGCTTCTATCGCCAGGCCATCAGACTGTTAAACAGCTTCTATCTCCAGACCATCAGACTGAGAAACAGCTTCTATACCCAGGCCATCAGACTGAGAAACAGCTTCTATCCCCAGGCCATCAGACTGTTAAACAGCTTCTATCCCCAGGCCATCAGACTGTTAAACAGCTTCTATCCCAGAACATCAGACTGTTAAACAGCTTCTATCCCCAGGCCTTCAGACTGTTAAACAGCTTCTATCCCAGACCATCAGACTGTTAAACAGCTTCTATCCCCAAACCATCAGACTGTTAAACAGCTTCTATCCCCAGACCATCAGACTGTTAAACAGCTTCTATCCCCAGAATATCAGACTGTTAAACAGCTTCTATCCCCAGAACATCAGACTGTTAAACAGCTTCTATCCCCAGGCCTTCAGACTGTTAAACAGCTTCTATCCCAGAACATCAGACTGTTAAACAGCTTCTATCCCAGAACATCAGACTGTTAAACAGCTTCTATCCCCAGGCCTTCAGACTGTTAAACAGCTTCTATCCCAGAACATCAGACTGTTAACCAGCTTCTATCTCCAGGCCATCAGACTGTTTGACAGCTTCTATCCCCAGAACATCAGACTGTTTGACAGCTTCTATCCCCAGAACATCAGACTGTTTGACAGCTTCTATCCCCAGAACATCAGACTGTTAAACAGCTTCTATTACCAGAACATCAGACTGAGAAACAGCTTCTATCCCCAGACCATCAGACTGAGAAACAGCTTCTATCCCCAGAACATCAGACTGTTAAACAGCTTCTATCCCCAGGCCATCAGACTGTTAAACAGCTTCTATCGCCAGGCCATCAGACTGTTAAACAGCTTCTATCCCCAGACCATCAGACTGTTAAACAGCTTCTATCCCCAGAACATCAGACTGTTAAACAGCTTCTATCCCCAGACCATCAGACTGTTAAACAGCTTCTATCCCCAGAACATCAGACTGTTAAACCGCTTCTATCCCCAGGCCTTCAGACTGTTAAACAGCTTCTATCCCCAGGCCATCAGACTGTTTGACAGCTTCTATCCCCAGAACATCAGACTGTTTGACAGCTTCTATCCCCAGAACATCAGACTGTTAGACCGCTTCTATCCCCAGGCCTTCAGACTGTTAAACAGCTTCTATCCCCAGGCCATCAGACTGTTTGACAGCTTCTATCCCCAGAACATCAGACTGTTTGACAGCTTCTATCCCCAGAACATCAGACTGTTTGACAGCTTCTATCCCCAGAACATCAGACTGTTTGACAGCTTCTATCCCCAGACCATCAGACTGTTAAATAGCTTCTATCCCCAGACCATCAGACTGTTAAATAGCTTCTATCCCCAGACCATCAGACTGAGAAATCCCCAGGCTTAGCTTCTATCCCCAGACCATCAGACTGAGAAATAGCTTCTATCCCCAGACCATCAGACTGAGAAACAGCTTCTATCCCCAGACCATCAGACTGAGAAACAGCCCTATCCCCAGACCATCAGACCGTTCAGCTTCTATCCCCAGGCCATCAGACTGTTAAACAGCTTCTATCCCAGGACCATCAGAATGTTAGAAACCAGCTGTTAAATAGCTATCCCCAGACCATCAGACTGTTAAATAGCTTCTATCCCAGGCCATCCAGAACATCAGACTGTTAAACAGGCCATTGTTAAACTATCTCCAGACAATCCCCAGACCATGTTAAATAGCTTCTATCCCCAGACCATCAGACTGTTAAATCCCCAGACCATTAAACAGATATCCCCAGACCATCAGACTGAGAAACAGCTTCTATCCCCAGACCATCAGACTGTTAAACAGCCTATCCCCAGACCATCAGACTGTTAAATAGCTTCTATCCCCAGACCATCAGACCGTTCAGACCATCAGCCCTATCCCCAGACCATCAGACTGAGAAACAGCTCACTATCCCCAGACCATCAGACTGTTAAATAGCTTCTATCCCCAGACCATCAGACTGTTAAACAGCTTCTATCTCCAGACCATCAGACTGTTAAATAGCTTCTATCCCCAGACCATCAGACTGTTAAATAGCTTATATCCCCAGACCATCAGACTGAGAAACAGCTTCTATCTCCAGAACATCCCCAGACTGTGTTAAACAGCTTCTATCCCCAGACCATCAGACTGTTAAACAGCTATCCCAGGCCATATCCCTATCAGACCATCAGACTGAAGAAACAGCTTCTATCCCCAGGCCATCAGACTGTTAAACAGCTTCTATCCCCAGACCATCAGACTGTTAAATAGCTTCTATCCCCAGACCATCAGACTGTTAAATAGCTTCTATCCCCAGACCATCAGACTGAGAAACCTTCTATCCCCAGACCATCAGACTGACTGTTAAACAGCTTCTATCTCCAGAACCCATCAGACTGTTAAACAGCTTCTATCTCCAGACCATCAGAATGTTAAATAGCTTCTATCCCCAGACCATCAGACTGTTAAATAGCTTCTATCCCCAGACCATCAGACTGTTAAATAGCTTCTATCCCCAGGCCATCAGACTGTTAAACAGCTTCTATATCCCCAGACCATCAGACTGTTAAACAGCTTCTATCCCCAGGCCATCAGACTGTTAAACAGCTTCTATCCCCAGACCATCAGACTGTTAGAAACAGCTTCTATCCCCAGACCATCAGACTGTTAAACAGATTCTATCCCCAGAACATCAGACTGTTAAACAGACTTTAGACTATCCCCAGACCATCAGACTGTTAAACAGCTTCTATCCCCAGACCATCAGACTGTTAAAACAGCTTTTGACTTCTATCCCCAGACCATCAGACTGTTCCCCAACAGCTACTATCCCCAGACCATCAGACTGTTAAATAAATAGCTTCTATCCCCAGAACATCCAGACCATGAGAAACAGCTTCTATCTCCAGAACATCAGACTGTTAGCTTCCTCCCAACAGCTTCTATCCCCAGACCATCAGACTGTTAAATAGCTTCTATCCCCAGACCATCAGACTGTTAAACAGCTTCTATCCCCAGACCATCAGACTGTTTAAATAGCTTCTATCCCCAGACCATCAGACTGTTAAATAGCTTCTATCCCCAGACCATCAGACTGAGAAATAGCTTCTATCCCCAGACCATCAGACTGAGAAACAGCTTCTATCCCCAGACCATCAGACTGAGAAACAGCTTCTATCTCCAGAACATCAGACTGTTAAACAGCTTCTATCTCAGGACCATCAGAATGTTAAATAGCTTCTATCCCCAGACCATCAGACTGTTAAATAGCTTCTATCCCCAGACCATCAGACTGTTAAACAGCTTCTATCCCCAGGCCATCAGACTGTTAAACAGCTTCTATCCCCAGACCATCAGACTGAGAAACAGCTTCTATCCCCAGACCATCAGACTGTTAAATAGCTTCTATCCCCAGACCATCAGACTGTTAAACAGCTTCTATCCCCAGACCATCAGACTGTTAAACAGATTCTATCCCAGACCATCAGACTGTTAAACAGCTTCTATCCCCAGACCATCAGACTGTTAAACAGCCATTCTATCCCCAGACCAAATCCCCCCAGACCATCAGACTGTTAAACAGCTTCTATCCCCAGACCATCAGACTGAGAAACAGCTTCTATCCCCAGGCCATCAGACTGTTAAACAGCTTCTATCCCAGACCATCAGACTGAGAAACAGCTTCTATCCCCAGACCCCAGACTGTTAAACCATCAGACCATGAGAAACAGCTTCTATCCCCAGGCCATCAGACTGTTAAACAGCTTCTATCCCCAGGCCATCAGACTGTTAAACAGCTGTTAAACAGCTCTATCCCAGAACATCAGACTGTTAAACAGCTTCTATCCCCAGGCCATCAGACTGTTAAACAGCTTCTATCCCCAGACCATCAGACTGTTAAACAGCTTCTATCCCCAAACCATCAGACTGTTAAACAGCTTCTATCCCCAGACCATCAGACTGTTAAACAGCTTCTATCCCCAGAATATCAGACCTGTTAAACAGCCTCTATCCCAGAACCTTCAGACTGTTAAACAGCTTCTATCCCCAGGCCTTCAGACTGTTAAACAGCTTCTATCCCAGAACATCAGACTGTTAAACAGCTTCTATCCCCAGAACATCAGACTGTTAAACAGCTTCTATCCCCAGGCCTTCAGACTGTTAAACAGCTTCTATCCCTAGAACCATCAGACTGTTAAACAGCCTATCCCCAGGCCATCAGACTGTTTGACCAGCTTTAAATATCCCCAGAACATCCGACTGAGACTGTTCATGAACATCAGACTGTTAAACTATCCCCAGAACATCAGACTGTTTGAAAAGCTTCTATCCCCAGAACATCAGACTGTTAAACAGCTTCCTATCCCCAGAACATCAGACTGAGAAACTTCTATCCCCAGCCATTCAATCTATCCCCAGACCATCAGACTGAGAAACAGCTTCTATCCCCAGAACATCAGACTGTTAAACAGCTTCTATCCCCAGGCCATCAGACTGTTAAATAGCTTCTATCCCCAGGCCATCAGACTGTTAAATAGCTTCTATCCCCAGGACTGTTAAACAGCTTCTATCCCCAGAACATCAGACTGTTAAACAGCTTCCCCAGACCATCAGACCCTCCCCAGACCATCAGACCGTTAAATAGCTTCTATCCCCAGAACCAGACTGTTAAACAGCTTCTATCCCATCAGACTGAGAAACAGCTTCTATCCCCAGACCATCAGACTGAGAAACAGCTTCTATCCCCAGAACATCAGACTGTTAAACAGCTTCTATCCCCAGGCCATCAGACTGTTAAACAGCTTCTATCGCCAGGCCATCAGACTGTTAAACAGCCTATCCCCAGACCATCAGACTGTTAAACAGCTTCTATCCCCAGAACATCAGACTGTTAAACAGCCTATCCCCAGACCATCAGACTGTTAAACAGCTTCTATCCCCAGAACATCAGACCGTTTAAACATGACCTTCTATCCCCAGGCCTTCAGACTGTTAAACAGCTTCTATCCCCAGGCCATCAGACTGTTTGACAGCTTCTATCCCCAGAACATCAGACTGTTTGACAGCTTCTATCCCCAGAACATCAGACTGTTAGACCGCTTCTATCCCCAGGCCTTCAGACTGTTAAACAGCTTCTATCCCCAGGCCATCAGACTGTTTGACAGCTTCTATCCCCAGAACATCAGACTGTTTGACAGCTTCTATCCCCAGAACATCAGACTGTTTGACAGCTTCTATCCCCAGAACATCAGACTGTTTGACAGCTTCTATCCCCAGACCATCAGACTGTTAAATAGCTTCTATCCCCAGACCATCAGACTGTTAAATAGCTTCTATCCCCAGACCATCAGACTGAGAAATAGCTTCTATCCCCAGACCATCAGACTGAGAAATAGCTTCTATCCCCAGACCATCAGACTGAGAAACAGCTTCTATCCCCAGACCATCAGACTGAGAAACAGCTTCTATCCCCAGACCATCAGACTGTTAAACAGCTTCTATCCCCAGGCCATCAGACTGTTAAACAGCTTCTATCCCCAGACCATCAGACTGAGAAACAGCTACTATCCCCAGACCATCAGACTGTTAAATAGCTTCTATCTCCAGAACATCAGACTGTTAAACAGCTTCTATGTCCAGACAATCAGACTGTTAAACAGCTTCTATCCCCAGACCATCAGACTGTTAAATAGCTTATATCCCCAGACCATCAGACTGAGAAACAGCTTCTATCCCCAGGCCATCAGACTGTTAAACAGCTTCTATCCCCAGACCATCAGACTGTTAAATAGCTTCTATCCCCAGACCATCAGACTGTTAAATAAACTTCTATCCCAGACCATCAGACTGAGAAATAGCTACTATCCCCAGACCATCAGACTGTTAAACAGCTTCTATCTCAGAACAGACTGTTAAGCAGCTTCTATCTCAGGACCATCAAAATGTTAAATAGCTTCTATCCCCAGACCATCAGACTGTTAAATAGCTTCTATCCCCAGACCATCAGACTGTTAAATAGCTTCTATCCCCAGACCATCAGACTGTTAAACAGCTAGCTTATATCCCCAGACAGCTTCTATCAGACCCCAGGCCATCAGACTGTTAACAGCTTCTATCCCCAGACCATCAGACTGTTAAACAGCTTTAAATAGCTATCCCCAGACCATCAGACTGTTAAACAGATTCTATCCCAGACCATCAGACTGTTAAACAGATTCCAGACTGAGAAAACCATCTATCCCCAGACCATCAGACTGTTAAACAGCTTCTATCCCCAGACCATCAGACTGTTAAACAGCTACTATCCCCAGACCATCAGACTGTTAAACAGCTTCTATCCCCAGACCATCAGACTGAGAAACAGCTACTATCCCCAGACCATCAGACTGTTAAATAGCTTCTATCCCCAGAACATCCGACTGAGAAACAGCTTCTATCTCCAGAACATCAGACTGTTAAACAGCTTCTATCCCCAGACCATCAGACTGTTAAATAGCTTCTATCCCCAGACCATCAGACTGTTAGACCATCAGACTGAGAAACAGCTTCTATCCCCAGACCATCAGACTGAGATCTCCAGAACATCAGACTGTTAAACAGCTTCTATCTCAGGACCATCAGAATGTTAAATAGCTTCTATCCCCAGACCATCAGACTGTTAAATAGCTTCTATCCCCAGACCATCAGACTGTTAAATAGCTTCTATCCCCAGGCCATCAGACTGTTAAACAGCTTCTATCCCCAGACCATCAGACTGAGAAACAGCTTCTATCCCCAGACCATCAGACTGTTAAATAGCTTCTATCCCCAGACCATCAGACTGTTAAACAGCTTCTATCCCCAGACCATCAGACTGTTAAACAGATTCTATCCCAGGCCATCAGACTGTTAAGCAGCTTCTATCTCCAGACCATCAGACTGTTAAACAGCTTCTATATCCCCAGACCATCAGACTGTTAAAACAGCTTCTATCCCCAGACCATCAGACTGAGAAACAGCTTCTATCGCCAGGCCATCAGACTGTTAAACAGCTTCTATCTCCAGACCATCAGACTGTTAAACAGCTTCTATACCCAGGCCATCAGACTGAGAAACAGCTTCTATCCCCAGACCATCAGACTGTTAAACAGCTTCTATCCCCAGGCCATCAGACTGTTAAACAGCTTCTATCCCCCAGACATCAGACTGTTAAACAGCTTCTATCCCCAGGCCATCAGACTGTTAAGCCAGCTTCTATCCCAGACCATCAGACTGTTAAACAGCTTCTATCCCAGAACATCAGACTGTTAAACAGCTTCTATCCCCAGGACCATCAGACTGTTAAATAGCTTCTATCCCCAGACCATCAGACTGTTAAACAGCTTCTATCCCCAGACCATCAGACTGTT
>NW_027035134.1:0-9669 GCF_034236695.1 Oncorhynchus nerka | reverse complement strand
GGAAGTACAAGCACTGAGTCAATGTGCAGGGGTACAGGGTAATTGAGGTAGATATGTACATATAACTAGGAATAAAGTAACTAAGCAAAAGGATAGGTAATATACAGTAGCAACAGTATACTGTAGGTAGGGGTAAAGGATAGATAATAGACAGTAACAGCAGTATACTGTAGGTAGGGGTAAAGGATAGATAATAGACAGTAACAGCAGTATACTGTAGGTAGGGGTAAAGGATAGATAATAGACAGTATCAGCAGTATAATGTAGGTAGGGGTAAAGGATAGATAATAGACAGTAGCAGCAGTATAATGTAGGTAGGGGTAAAGGATAGATAATAGACAGTAACAGCAGTATACTGTAGGAAGGGGTAAAGGATAGATAATAGACAGTAACAGCAGTATACTGTAGGTAGGGGTAAAGGATAGATAATAGACAGTAACAGCAGTATACTGTAGGTAGGGGTAAAGGATAGATAATAGACAGTAATAGCAGTATACTGTAGGTAGGGGTAAAGGATAGATAATAGACAGTAACAACAGTATACTGTAGGTAGGGGTAAAGGATAGATAATAGACAGTAACAGCAGTATACTGTAGGTAGGGGTAAAGGATAGATAATAGACAGTAACAGCAGTATACTGTAGGTAGGGGTAAAGGATAGATAATAGACAGTATCAGCAGTATAATGTAGGTAGGGGTAAAGGATAGATAATAGACAGTAGCAGCAGTATACTGTTGGGGTAAAGGATAGATAATAGACAGTAACAGCAGTATACTGTAGGAAGGGGTAAAGGATAGATAATAGACAGTAACAGCAGTATACTGTAGGTAGGGGTAAAGGATAGGTAATAGACAGTAACAGCAGTATACTGTAGGTAGGGGTAAAGGATAGATAATAGACAGTAACAGCAGTATACTGTAGGTAGGGGTAAAGGATAGATAATAGACAGTAACAGCAGTATACTGTAGGTAGGGGTAAAGGATAGGTAATAGACAGTAACAGCAGTATACTGTAGGTAGGGGTAAAGGATAGATAATAGACAGTAACAGCAGTATACTGTAGGTAGGGGTAAAGGATAGATAATAGACAGTAACAGCAGTATACTGTAGGTAGGGGTAAAGGATAGATAATAGACAGTAACAGCAGTATACTGTAGGTAGGGGTAAAGGATAGATAATAGACAGTAACAGCAGTATACTGTAGGTAGGGGTAAAGGATAGATAATAGACAGTAACAGCAGTATACTGTAGGTAGGGGTAAAGGATAGATAATAGACAGTAACAGCAGTATACTGTAGGTAGGGGTAAAGGATAGATAATAGACAGTAACAGCAGTATACTGTAGGTAGGGGTAAAGGATAGATAATAGACAGTAACAGCAGTATACTGTAGGTAGGGGTAAAGGATAGATAATAGACAGTAACAGCAGTATACTGTAGGTAGGAGTAAAGGATAGATAATAGACAGTAACAGCAGTATACTGTAGGTAGGGGTAAAGGATAGATAATAGACAGTAACAGCAGTATACTGTAGGTAGGGGGTAAAGGATAGATAATAGACAGTAACAGCACTATACTGTAGGTAGGGGTAAAGGATAGATAATAGACAGTAACAGCAGTATACTGTAGGTAGGGAGTAAAGGATAGATAATAGACAGTAACAGCAGTATACTGTAGGTAGGGGTAAAGGATAGATAATAGACAGTAACAGCAGTATACTGTAGGTAGGGGTAAAGGATAGATAATAGACAGTAACAGCAGTATACTGTAGGTAGGGTAGAGGATAGATAATAGACAGTAACAGCAGTATACTGTAGGTAGGGAGTAAAGGATAGATAATAGACAGTAACAGCAGTATACTGTAGGTAGGGGTAAAGGATAGATAATAGACAGTAACAGCAGTATACTGTAGGTAGGGGTAAAGGATAGATAATAGACAGTAACAGCAGTATACTGTAGGTAGGGGTAAAGGATAGATAATAGACAGTAACAGCAGTATACTGTAGGTAGGAGTAAAGGATAGATAATAGACAGTAACAGCAGTATACTGTAGGTAGGGGTAAAGGATAGATAATAGACAGTAACAGCAGTATACTGTAGGTAGGGGTAAAGGATAGATAATAGACAGTAACAGCAGTATACTGTAGGTAGGGGTAAAGGATAGATAATAGACAGTAACAGCAGTATACTGTAGGTAGGGGTAAAGGATAGATAATAGACAGTAACAGCAGTATACTGTAGGTAGGGGTAAAGGATAGATAATAGACAGTAACAGTAGTATACTGTAGGTAGGGAGTAAAGGATAGATAATAGACAGTAACAGCAGTATACTGTAGGTAGGGGTAAAGGATAGATAATAGACAGTAACAGCAGTATACTGTAGGTAGGGGTAAAGGATAGATAATAGACAGTAACAGCAGTATACTGTAGGTAGGAGTAAAGGATAGATAATAGTACAGTATCAGCAGTATACTGTAGGTAGGGGTAACAGTGATATGACTAATAGTACAGTAACTAGCAGTATACTGTAGGTAGGTGGTAAAGGATAGATAATAGATCAGTAATCAGCAGTATACTGTAGGTAGGGGTCAAAGGATAGATAATAGACAGTAACAGCAGTATACTGTAGGTAGGGAGTAAAGGATAGATAATAGACAGTAACAGCAGTATACTGTAGGTAGGGGTAAAGGATAGGTAATAGACAGTAACAGCAGTATACTGTAGGTAGGGGTAAAGGATAGATAATAGACAGTAACAGCAGTATACTGTAGGTAGGGGTAAAGGATAGATAATAGACAGTAACAGCAGTATACTGTAGGTAGGGGTAAAGGATAGATAATAGACAGTAACAGCAGTATACTGTAGGTAGGGAGTAAAGGATAGATAATAGACAGTAACAGCAGTATACTGTAGGTAGGGGTAAAGGATAGATAATAGACAGTAACAGCAGTATACTGTAGGTAGGGGTAAAGGATAGATAATAGACAGTAACAGCAGTATACTGTAGGTAGGGGTAAAGGATAGATAATAGACAGTAACAGCAGTATACTGTAGGTAGGGGTAAAGGATAGATAATAGACAGTAACAGCAGTATACTGTAGGTAGGGGTAAAGGATAGATAATAGACAGTAACAGCAGTATACTGTAGGTAGGGGTAAAGGATAGATAATAGACAGTAACAGCAGTATACTGTAGGTAGGGGTAAAGGATAGATAATAGACAGTAACAGCAGTATACTGTAGGTAGGGGTAAAGGATAGATAATAGACAGTAACAGCAGTATACTGTAGGTAGGGGTAAAGGATAGATAATAGACAGTAACAGCAGTATACTGTAGGTAGGGAGTAAAGGATAGATAATAGACAGTAACAGCAGTATACTGTAGGTAGGGGTAAAGGATAGATAATAGACAGTAACAGCAGTATACTGTAGGTAGGGGTAAAGGATAGATAATAGACAGTAACAGCAGTATACTGTAGGTAGGTGTAAAGGATAGATAATAGACAATAACAGCAGTATACTGTAGGTAGGGGTAAGAAGGATGATAATAGACAGTAACAGCAGTATACTGTAGGTAGGGAGATAGATAATGGATAGATAAGGTAGACAGGATAGATAATGCAGTATACTGTATATGGGAGTAAAGGATAGATAATAGACAGTAATAGCACTATACTGTAGGTAGGGGTAAAGGATAGATAATAGACAGTAACAGCAGTATACTGTAGGTAGGGGTAAAGGATAGATAATAGACAGTAACAGCAGTATACTGTAGGTAGGGGTAAAGGATAGATAATAGACAGTAACAGCAGTATACTGTAGGTAGGGGTAAAGGATAGATAATAGACAGTAACAGCAGTATACTGTAGGTAGGGGTAAAGACATTTACATTACATTTAAGTCATTTAGCAGACGCTCTTATCCAGAGCGACTTACAAATTGGTGCATTCACCTTAAGACATCCAGTGGAACAGCCACTTTACAATAGTCATCTCACAATCTTTAAGGGGGGGGGGTGAGAAGGATTACTTTATCCTATCCTAGGTATTCCTTAAAGAGGTGGGGTTTCAGGTGTCTCCGGAAGGTGGTGATTGACTCCGCTGTCCTGGCGTCGTGAGGGAGTTAAAGGATAAATAATAGACAGTAACAGCAGTATACTGTAGGTAGGGGTAAAGGATAGGTAATAGACAGTAACAGCAGTATACTGTAGGTAGGGGTAAAGGATAGGTAATAGACAGTAACAGCAGTATACTGTAGGTAGGGGTAAAGGATAGATAATATACAGTAACAGCAGTATACTGTAGGTAGGGGTAAAGGATAGATAATAGACAGTAACAGCAGTATACTGTAGGTAGGGGTAAAAGATAGGTAATAGACAGTAACAGCAGTATACTGTAGGTAGGGGTAAAGGATAGATAATATACAGTAACAGCAGTATACTGTAGGTAGGATAGATAATAGACAGTAACAGCAGTATACTGTAGGTAGGGGTAAAGGATAGATAATAGACAGTAACAGCAGTATACTGTAGGTAGAAATTAAAAAAGGATAGGTAATAGAACCAGTAACAGCAGTATACTGCTGGAAGGTGAGAGGAAGTAAAGGATAGGTAATAGACAGTAACAGCAGTATACTGTAGGTAGGGGTAAAGGATAGATAATATACAGTAACAGCAGTATACTGTAGGTAGGATAGATAATAGACAGTAACAGCAGTATACTGTAGGTAGGGGTAAAGGATAGATAATAGACAATGGCAGTATACTGTAGGTAGAGAACAAAGGATAGATAATCAGACAGTACAACAGTATACTGTAGGTAGAGTAAAGGATAGATAATAGACAGTAACAGTATACAGCAGGTAGGGGTAAAGGATAGATAATGAGCAGTAACAGCAGTATACTTTAGGTAGAATTAAGAGGATAGATAATAGACAGTAATAGCACTATATACTGTAATAAAGGATAGATATACTAACAGCAGTGTACTGTAGGTATGGAGTAAAGGATAGATAATAGACAGTAACAGCTATATGCTGTAGGTATGGAGTAAGTAGATAATAGACAGTAACAGCAGTATACTGTAGGTAGGGGGGATAGATAATAGACAGTAACAGCAGTTACATTAAAGACATTTTAAGTCATTTAGCAGACGCTCTTATCAGAAGCGACTTACAAATTGGTGCATTCACCTTATGACATCAGTGGAACAGCCACTTTACAATAGTGCATCTAGATCTTTTAAGGGGAGTGAAGGATTACTTTATCCTATCCTCGGTATTCCTTAAAGAGGTGGGGTTTCAGGTGTCTCCGGAAGGTGGTGATTGACTCCGCTGTCCTGGCGTCGTGAGGGAGTTAAAGGATAGATAATAGACAGTAACAGCAGTATACTGTAGGTAGGGGTAAAGGATAGGTAATAGACAGTAACAGCAGTATACTGTAGGTAGGAATAAAGGATGAATAATATACAGTAACAGCATATACTGTAGGTAGGATGAATAATAGACAATAACAGCGGTATACTGTAGGTAAGGAGGATAAGATAATGGAACAGTAACAGCAGTATTATGCTGTAGGTAGGGAATGAGATAGATAATGAACCAGTAACAGTATACTGTAGGTAGGGGGTAAAGGATAGATAATAGACAGTAACAGCAGTATACTGTAGGTAGAAGTGAAGGATAGATAATAGACAGTAGTATACTGGGTAAGGTAAAGGATAGATAATGGTGTGCCAGTATACTCTAGGTAGGGTAAAGGATGAATAATAGACAGTAACAGCAGTATACTGCTTAGGTGAGGTAAAGGATAGATAATAGAACTATCAGTATACTGTAGGTAGGAGTAAAGGATAGATAATAGACAGTAACATCAGTATACTAGGGAGTAAATGTGAGTATACAGCAAGGTAAGTAAAGGATAGATAATAGACAGTAACAGCAGTATACTGTAGGTAGAGAGTAAAGGATAGATAATAGACAGTAACAGCAGTATATACTGTAGGTAGGGGTAAAGGATAAGATAATAGACAGTAACAGCAGTATACTGTAGGTAGGTGAAAGGATAGATAATAGACAGTAACAGCAGTATACTGTTAATGGTAGGGAGGTAAAAGGATAGATAATAGACAGTAACAGCAGTATACTGTAGGTGAGTGTAAAAGGATAGATAATGAGGTAAAAGTAATAATGAGCAGCAGTATACTGTAGGTAGGGAGTAAAGGATAGATAATAGACAGTAACAGCAGTATACTGTAGGTAGGATAATGAGTAAAGGATAGGTAATTAGGATCAATTAATTAGAAGCGTAAGAAGGATGTAAAAGTTTGTAGAAAACGTCAGTGCAGATAGTCTGGAGTAGCTAACTATTGATCAGTCTGATGGCTTGGAGGGAGAAGCTGTTCAGAGGTCCTGTTGGCTCCAGACTTGGCGCTCCCAGTACCGCTGCCGTGCGGTAGCAAAAAAGCAGTCTATGACTATAGGGTGGCTGGAGTCTTTGGCAATTTATAGGGCCTTCCTCTGACACACCGCCTGATTTAGGAGTCCCTGGATGGCAGGAAGCTTGGCCCCGATGAGTGTACTGGGCGTACGTACTACCTTTGAGTGCCTTGTGAGTCGGAGGCCGAGCAGTTGCAATACCAGGGGCGGTGATACAACCATGCTCGATGGTGGATCTGAGGACACATTTCAAGTCTTTTCAGGCTCCTGAGGGAATAGGCTTTGTCGTGACCTCTTCATGACTGTCTTGGTGTGCTTGGACCATATTAGTTTGTTGGTGGTGGACAACAAAGGAACTTGAAGCTCTCAACCTGTTCTACTACGTCCCACAGTGTTGAGAATAATCAAGATTGGTTGGGTAACATAGATAAGATGTTTTATTTTCATGATATGCTTTTGAGTTATTTCTCATAAGAATGTATTTTGTTGTACTATAGTGGTGGCCATTGGCAGTTATCTGTTCTCTGTCAGGACTAAGTTACATGGGCCATAGAGAAGGGAGAGGTCAAGGTGTCATCATGTGTAAACATATCTTTTGCTCCACTGTGTCTGTGTGCCCAGTCACTCCCTACTTTTCCCATCAGGGAGGAGGATGGCAGTGTCTGGAGATCATTCTATGCTCCCTCTAATGTTGTCCTATCTTAACCTATAGCCTCACTCTCCTCTCCGTGAGTGTGTCAAGTTGGTTGTATTTAGGTTGGTTCTATCTAAATGACAATTTGATATATCATAGGGTGGGAGGTAATGTCTTTGGTACCATTTTGTACCAAGAATGGATAAGAGCTTTGTTTAGGAGACCAAAATGACGATAATTTATAGCCAATGCTGTCTGGCTAGGGGATATTCTCTCTGAAGTAAGTATTTTCTTTGTGTAAGTTCTAAGACCTGTGGTTTGTCCATGTCGTCTAGGGAGGTTAATTATTATTAAGTGAAGGTGCTTATAACTCTGGCTGGAGTGTAGTTGCTCTCTCATCATTTGGTAATTAAGGAAATTTCCACGACACCGGTTGATGAGAATGGGGCGTGGCACGGTCCTCCTTTTCCTTTAATCCACAATCATCTCCTTTGTCTTGATCACATTGAGGGAGCGGTTGTTGTCCTGGCACCACACGGCCGCGTCTTTGACCTCCTTCCTATTGGCTGTCTCATCGTTGAGGGAGAGGTTGTTGTCCTGGCACCACTGCGGCCCACGTCTTTGACCTCCTTCCTATTGGTTGTCTCATCGTTGAGGGAGGTTGTTGTCCCTGGCACTGCACACATTACCACGTCTTTGACCTCCTTCCTGTTGGCTGTCTCATCGTTGAGGGAGAGGTTGTTGTCCTGGCACCCACTGCCAGGTCTCCTGACCTCTCCCTATAGGCTGTCTCATCGTTGAGGAGAGGGTTGTTGTCCTGGCACACACAGCACACGTCTTTGACCACTCCTTCCTATTGGCTGTCTCATCGTTGTGGGTGATGGACCTACCACCCTTATGTCATCGGCAAACTTAATGATGGTGTTGGAGTCGTGCTTGCCAGCAGTCATGAGTGAACAGGAAAAACAGGAGGACTGAGCACCCACCCTGAGGCCCTGTGTTGAGGATCAGCGTGGCGGATGTGTTGTGCCTACCCTCACCACCTGGAGTGCGGCCTGTAAAGTCAGGATCAGTTGCAGAGGAAGGTGTTTGTCTCAGGGTCTGAGCTTTGGGGGCACTACGGTGTTGAACACTGAGCTGTAGTCAGTGGGCAGCATTCTCTCACGATGTTGAGCTGAGCTGTGGTCAGTGAACAGCATTCTCCTCGGTGTTTGAGCGCTGAGCTGTGAGTCAGTGAACAGCATTCTCTCACGGTGTTGGGCAGCTGAGCTGTAGTCAGTGAACAGCATTCTCACCACGGTGTTGGGCGAGCTGGCTGCAGTCAGTGAACAGCATTCTCACTACGGTGTTGACGTGGCTGAGCTGTAGTCAGTGAACAGCATTTCCTGCGTGGTGTTGAACACTGAGCTGTAGTCAGTGAACATTCTCACTCAGTGTTGAAACCGCTGAGCTGTAGTCAGTGACAACATTCTCACTACGGTGTTGAAAAGCTGTGTAAGTCTGTGAACAGCATTCTATACTACGATTGTTGAACACTGGGCTGTAGTCCGTGAAAACATTCTCCGTCAGGTGTTCCTTTTTGTCCAGGTGGAAAAGAGAAATGTTTGCGCTTGTGTTAAGAACTAATGGGGATCTAATAATTGGGAAGAAGTGGCTGCTTGGCATGAGATAATGGGATGCTATCATTCAGAAAGGTCATTTGCCCAGCTGGGACAGCAGATCCACCAAATAACCTTGGAGGATAAGCCTGCTACTCGTAAATTAATGGGATCTATTAAACCCCAGGAAGAGTAGCTGCTGCCTTGACAGGAACTAATGAGGATCCATAATAAACCCCAGGAAGAGTAGCTGCTGCCTTGGCAGGAACCCAATGGAATCCATAATAAACCCCAGGAAGAGTAGCTGCTGCCTTGGCAGGAGACTAATGGGGATCACGTAATAAACCCCAGGAAGAGTAGCTGCTGCCTTGGCAACAGGAACTAATGGGATCATAATAAACCCCAGGAAGGAAGTAGCTGCCTTGGCAGGAACTGTGGGGATCCATAATAAACCCCAGGAAGAGTAGCTGCTGCCTTGGCAGGAACTATTGGGGATCCATAATAAACCCCAGGAAGAGTAGCTGCTGCCTTGGCAGGAACTAATGGGGATCCATAATAAACCCCAGGAAGAGTAGCTGCTGCCTTGGCAGGAACTAATGGGGTTCCATAATAAACCCCAGGAAGAGGAGCTGCTGCCTTGGCAACAGGAACTAATGGGGATCCATAATAAACCCCAGGAAGAGTAGCTGCTGCCTTGGCAGGAACTAATGGGGATCCATAATAAACCCCAGGAAGAGTAGCTGCTGCCTTGGCAACAGGAACTAATGGGGATCCATAATAAACCCCAGGAAGAGTAGCTGCTGCCTTGGCAACAGGAACTAATGGGGATCCATAATAAACCCCAGGAAGAGTAGCTGCTGCCTTGGCAACAGGAACTAATGGGGATCCATAATAAACCCCAGGAAGAGTAGCTGCTGCCTTGGCAACAGGAACTAATGGGGATCCATAATAAACCCCAGGAAGAGTAGCTGCTGCCTTGGCAACAGGAACTAATGGGGATCCATA
>NW_027035133.1:0-9668 GCF_034236695.1 Oncorhynchus nerka | reverse complement strand
AAACAGTCACTTAACCAACTGAGCCACGAATAGTTGGCAGAACCCAGAAGATGAGGCAGACACAGCAGTACTTGAGACGATGTATTTAATGAAGTAAAAATGAAGTTCTTCAGGAAAACATGTAACTCCACAACCTCAAAAGGAATTCCACAAGAACAAAGGTAATCCTCCAAGACAAAAGGTAAATCCACAAGGTGGAAGGTATAGCACAAAAGCCTCAAAAATACTCAAAAACAAACAAACAAGAACAAAAAACAGAATTCCACAAGAGAGTCCACCGGGATCAACAAGAGTTCACAGAGTACTAGGGCTGGGTGCTAACATACAAACACAGAGCAAAGGACTGAGGAAAACAAAGGGTTTAAATACAATCAGGGGAAACGAGGCACAGGTGCAAATAATAATGGGGATCAAGGGAAAACAAAAGGTCAAAAGGCACAATGGGGGCATCTAGTGACCAAAAACCGGAACAACCCTGGCCAAATCCTGACAGAATCCCCCCTAGGAACGGCTCCTGACGTTCCTACCAGCTCTCTCAGGGTGGAGAGCCCTGAACTGACGAATGAGGTCAGGGTCCAGTATGTCTTTGGCAGGAACCCAGGAGCGCTCCTCGGGACCGTAGCCTTCCCAGTCCACCAGATACTGCCAGGACCGCTGCACCCGGCGGGAATCCAGTATCCGATGGACGGTATAAGCCGGCTGGCCTCCAATGACACGAGGCGGAGGGGGAGGTCTGTCTGCCGGGACAAGGGGAGAAAAAACAACAGGTTTTAATAAGGAAATGTGAAATGTGGGATTAATCTTAAGGGATCTGGGTAAGTGTAGGCGATAAGAAACTGGGTTAACTCTCCTGGCAACCTTAAAGGGACCGATGTATTTTTGGGACAGCTTGCGAGACTCCACCCGTAGTGGTAAGTCTCTTGTGGAGAGCCAGACTCTCTGGCCGGGGCGCAGGGTAGGCCCGGGACGGCGACGTCTGTTGGCTTGTTGTTGGTACCTCTGTGAGGAACGCATAAGATTAAGACGGGTCTTCCTCCACATAAGCCGACAGCGTCTGACGAACTTCAAGGCTGAAGGCACTCTGACTTCTGCCTCCTGGTCCGGGAACAATGGAGGGGCATAGCCAAACTGACACTCGTGCGGGGACATACCAGTGGAGGAGGAGCGCAAGGTGTTGTGCGCGTATTCGGCCCAAACAATGAAGGACGACCATGTGGACGGGTTGTTACGAGTCATACATCGGAGGGTGGCTTCCAGCTCTTGATTCATCCTCTCTGTTTGGCCGTTGGACTCCGGATGGTACCCTGAAGATAGACTGGCAGAAGCACCCATGAGTTGGCAGAAGGCCTTCCAAAACCTTGAGGCGAACTGGGGACCTCTGTCAGAAACCATATCTTGAGGAATGCCGAAGACTCGGAACACATGATTAATTACCAACTCAGCCGTCTCCTTGGCAGAAGGTAACTTAGTCAGAGGGACGAACCTGGCCGCCTTTGAAAACCTGTCGATTATGACTAGGATAGTAGTATTGCCATGGGATGGAGGAAGGCCAGTAATAAAGTCCAACGAGATATGGGACCAGGGTCTGTGGGGAATAGGTAAAGGGTGAAGGAGTCCTTGAGGGCGGAGGTGAGAAGATTTGCCCTGGCAGCACACGGGGCAGGCATTGACGAAAGAGGCAACGTCTTCTCTTATGGTAGGCCACCAGAACTTACGCTGGATGAACTCCAAGGTGCGACCTACGCCCGGGTGACAGGTGAGGCGAGAGGAGTGCCCCCACAGAAGGACCTGAGTCCTCACTGCCTTGGGGACAAACAACCGATTGGCAGGACCCCCTTTCGGGTCCGGTTCGATAGCTTGAGCTCGTCTCACGGTATCCTCAACTTGCCACGAAATCGGAGCCACGATCTTAGCAGCAGGAAGGACAGGCATGTCCGTGTCATCTCGAATGGCAGGAGCGTAGACTCGGGACAGGGCATCCGGTTTGAGATTCTTCGACCCGGGCCGATAGGTGAGGATAAACTGGAATCGATTGAAGAAAAGAGACCATCTAGCTTGTCTAGAGTTCAACCGCTTCGCCTGCTGGATATACTCCAGATTTTTGTGGTCCGTAAGCACTTGAAACGGGTGAGAAGCCCCCTCGAGCCAGTGTCTCCATTCCTTCAATGCCATCTTAACCGCTAGGAGTTCACGATCCCCCACATCGTAGTTCCTCTCAGCCGGGGTAAGCCGGTGTGAGAAGAAAGCGCACGGATGAAGCTTCTTGTCTTCACCCCTCTGAGACAGGACAGCTCCAACACCAACCTCTGAGGCGTCTACCTCCACCACAAACGGTTCATCCGTAGTCGGTAGTATCAGGATGGGAGCAGAGAGGACGCGCTGCTTGAGTCCTTGGAAGGCCGTCTCAGCTTCTCTTCCCCACAAAAACCTTGCATTGCCACCCTTGGTTAAAGCTGAGAGAGGGGCTGCCACCAAGCTGAAGTTCTTGATGAACTTGCGGTAAAAGTTTGTGAAGCCCAGGAAACGCTGAACTTCCTTAACGGATTTGGGGTGGGCCAATCCGCTACCGCCCCTACCTTCCTGGGGTCCATTTGGACTCGACCGGGTTCCACTACAAATCCCAGGAATTGTACTCGGGATGAATGGAATTCACATTTTTCCGGCTTAACGTACAGATGGCTGTCTAGGAGGCGTTTGAGTACTTGTCTGACATGCTTTGTGTGTTCTTGAAGAGAGCTCGAAAAGATGAGGATGTCATCCAAGTAAACAAACACAAATATGTTAAGCATATCCCTAAGCACATCGTTTATGAGCGCTTGGAACACCGCTGGGGCGTTGGTCAGGCCGAAGGGCATCACCAAGTATTCATAGTGACCAGTAGGCGTGTTGAACGCGGTCTTCCACTCGTCACCAGGTCTGATCCGCACAAGATGGTATGCGTTCCGCAGGTCAAGCTTAGTGAAAACAACTGCTTCCTGGAGCAGCTCGAAGGCTGTGGCCATAAGGGGTAGCGGGTAACGGTTACGGACGGTTATGGCATTGAGTCCCCGGTAGTCGATGCAAGGACGTAATCCACCGTCTTTCTTGGCCACAAAGAAAAACCCTGCTCCCGCCGGGAGGTGGATGGACGCATGAGGCCTGCTTCCAGAGCGTCCTTGATGTAGGTATCCATAGCAGCTCGTTCGGGTGGAGATAGGGAAAAGATCCGACCCCTGGGGGCAAGTGCCCGGAAACAGTTCGATGGGGCAATCATAAGGTCTATGGGGTGGTAGCATGGTGGCCCTCTGTTTGCTAAATACCAGTTTGAGGTCATGGTAACACTCGGGAACTCGGGTCAGGTCGATGGATTCTAAAGACTCGGGAGTAGAACTCGGGAATTCGGGAAAATACATGTAGCTTGGCACGTAGGACCCCACTGCTTGATAGTGCCCACAGACCAGTCGATGTGAGGGTTATGGCTGTGAAGCCAGGGGTATCCAAGGACGAGAGGGAACTCGGAACAGGAGATCAAATGAAAGTTCATCAATTCCTTGTGTTGTGAAACTGAAAGTCGCAAGGAGGTAGTGACATGAGTGACAAGTCCAGATCCCAAAGGGCTTCCATCCAATGTAGTAACCCTCATGGGGTCACTTAGAGGTTCAGAGGGAACGCCATTCTCCTTCGCCCAGACACCATCCATGAAGTTACCTGCGGCTCCAGAGTCTACCAAGGCTTGAAGGTGAAGCTTGTGGTTGTCCCAGGAAAGGGTGACTGGAATGAGCAGACGGGAGTTGGACGGATGGGAGGAGGTTATGTTTCCCGTTACAGTTCCCCCGGTCTGTACGGGACAGAGCGTTTCCTGGAGCCCGGGACACGTGGAACGGAAATGGCCCGGTTTGCCGCAATATAGACAGCGTCGCTCCCTCATCCGGCGGTCTCTCTCAGCCTGGGAGATGCGTCCAATCTGCATGGGTTCCGGTGGAGCCAGCGAGGATAAAGGTGGGGACTCGGAGCTGGGACTGATAGGGGCTAGAGGTCTACGGTTGAGTTCTCTCTCTCAGACGCTGGTCAATGCGTGAGGCCAACTTGATCAGGGACTCGAGATTGTCCGGTGGTTCCCGAGTGGCCAGTTCATCTTGGATAGTGTCGGAAAGGCCTTTCAGAAAGCACACAGTGAGCGCCTCGTTGTTCCAGCCACTCGCTGCTGCCACCGTGCGGAACTGGATGGCATAGTCCGTCACGCTGCGCCGACCTTGGTGGAGAGTCAGGAGCTGTTTGGCTGAGTCAGGACCACTGCTTGGGCCTTGAAACACTCGTTTGAATTCCTCAGCAAAGGCAGAGTAGCTGGCACAGCAGGAACTATGGGCATCCCACACAGCAGTAGCCCAGGCCAGGGCTTTTTCCGACAGCAGGGTGATGATATATGCGATCTTAGACCGGTCGGTGGGGAACGACGAGGGTTGCAGCTCGAAGGAGAGAGAACATTGGGTGAGAAACCCTTTACAAGCACTTGGATCACCTGAGAACCGTTGGGGAGGTGGAAGACGAGGTTCAGCCAGAGGGTTAACTGCCATGGGTACGTGAATCTGAGGTACTGGGACGGGAACTGTTGCCGAGGTAAGTCGATCAGATATCTGCTTTATGGAAGTCAGCATCTCCGACAGAAGATGAGAATGTCTAGCCATTAAGGCCTCTTGCTGAACCAGGGCAGCTTCGTGGCGTTGGACAGTCTCCTGGTGGTGGAACAGCCTGGCAACAAGGTCCTGGGAACTGGCTGCCTCTGGGTTCATTTTTTGGCTCTGTGTTTCTGTCAGGACCCTGTTACGAACCCGGGTCTCCGGAGTGAGAAACCGTCACTTAACCAACTGAGCCACTAATAGTTGGCAGAAAATAATAATGGGGATCAAGGGAAAACAAAAGGTCAAAAGGCACAATGGGGGCATCTAGTGACCAAAAACCGGAACAACCCTGGCCAAATCCTGACAAGTGAATCAATGAACCTGGCTTTCTCAGCATGCCGAATCAGGTAATAGTGAATCAATTAACCTGGCTTTCTCAGCATGCTGATTCAGGTAATAATGAAACAATGAACCTGGCTTTCTCAGCATGCTGAATCAGGTAATAGTGAATCAATGAACCTGGCTTTCTCAGCATGCTGAATCAGGTAATAGTGAATCAATTAACCTGGCTTTCTCAGCATGCTGAATCAGGTAATAGTGAATCAATGAACCTGGCTTTCTCATCATGCTGAATCAGGTAATAGTGAATCAATGAACCTGGCTTTCTCAGCATGCTGAATCAGGTAATAGTGAATCAATGAACCTCGCTTTCTCAGCATGCTGAATCAGGTAATAGTGAATCAATGAACCTGACTTTCTCATCATGCTGAATCAGGTAATACTGAATCAGTGAACCTGGCTTTCTCAGCATGCTGAATCAGGTAATAGTGAATCAATGAACCTGGCTTTCTCAGCATGCTGAATCAGGTAATACTGAATCAATGAACCTGGCTTTCTCAGCATGCTGAATCAGGTAATACTGAATCAATGAACCAGGCTTTCTCAGCATGCTGAATAAGGTAATACTGAATGAATGAACCTGGGTTTCTCAGCATGCTGAATCAGGTAATACTGAATCAATGAACCTGGATTTCTCAGCATGCCGAATCAGGTAATACTGAATCAATGAACCTGGCTTTCTCAGCATGCTGAATCAGGTAATAGTGAATCAATAAACCTGGCTTTCTCAGCATGCTGAATCGGGTAATAGTGAATCAATGAACCTGGATTTCTCAGCATGCCAAATCAGGTAATAGTGAATCAATAAACCTGGCTTTCTCAGCATGCCGAATCAGGTAATAGTGAATCAATGAACCTGGATTTCTCAGCATGCCGAATCAGGTAATAGTGAATCAATAAACCTCTTGTGTCCTTTCTATTTCAAAGCATTTTTGATCTTTCTGAGGTGACCCTGTTTTATTTCATAGTCAAAACATGTCTTCACAATCGGTACTTCTCTGAGATGTCGCTCTGGATAAGAGCGTCTGCTAAATGACTTAAATGTAATGTAAATGTAGATGCCTGCAGTGGTTACCTTCATTTACAAGACAGTAGTTTGGTGAAAGTACAAATTGTGTTTTTATAAGTGATCATGTTCGTTAATGGACTAGCTCTCACTACCGTATGTACAGTTGAGCAGTGGGAGGTTTTGCCACCAGGACTTTGGTCTACCGTCTCCTAAACAACAGCTGCCTGCTGTGGTGCTCTCTTCCTGTCAATAACAATACTAATTAATACATATATCATTTGCATAGCACATTTCCCACGCTCAAAGTTAGAAAGCAAAAAAAATAAAAAATCACAATACGTCAACACATTACCTGTTAATGTCCAAGATGGACTCTAAGCAGATTAAGCCATTAAACATTAAAAGCTTGAATAGGTGTTTTAAAGTGAGGGAGATTAAAGCTGCCTCCTGGACGAGTACAGATAGAGTGTTGCAGACCTGAGGGGGCCACATGTGAGAAGGCACTGTCACCCCTGTGCAGGGTAGTGGCTGGTTTGACCAGGCTGTGTTAGTCTGATGATTGTAGGGTACGTCCTGCGGAATAGTTATTCAGAAGTATTCAGACCCCTTGACTTTTTCCACATCTTGTTACATTACGGCCTTATTCTGGAATGGATAAAATTGTCCCCCCCCCCTCATCAATCTACACACAATGCTCCATAACGACAAAGCAAAAATAGGTTTTGTAGAAATATTCAGACCCTTTACTCAGTACTTTGTTGACGCACCATTGGCAGTGATTACAGCCTTGAGTCTTCATGGGTATGACGCTACAAGCTTGACACACCTGTATTTGGGGAGTTTCTCCCATTCTTTTCTGCAGATATACTTCCGGCGCCGACTGAGATGGCCGCCTCGGCCGCGTTCCTAGGAAACTATGCAGTTTTTTTTTTTTTTTCACGTGTTATTTCTTGCATTAGTACCCCAGGTCATCTTAGGTTTCATTACATACAGTCGAGAAGAACTACTGAATATAAGATCAGCGCCAACTCACCATCAGTACGACCAAGAATATATGTTTTCCGCGGCGCGGATCCGTGTTCTGCCTGACAGGACAACGGAATGGATCGCATGCAGCGACCCAAGGAAACGACTCCGAAAAAGAGGGAAACGGGCGGTGTTCTGGTCAGACTCCGAAAAGGGCACATCGCGCACCACTCCCCAGCATTCTTCTTGCCAATGTCCAGTCTCTTGACAACAAGGTTGACGAAATCCGAGCAAGGGTAGCATTCCAGAGGGACATCAGAGACTGCAACGTTCTCTGCTTCACAGAAACATGGCTTACTGGGAAGACGCTATCCGAGGCGGTGCAGCCAACGGGTTTCTCCACGCATCGCGCCGACAGAAACAAACATCTTTCTGGTAAGAAGAGTGGCGGGGGCGTATGCCTCATGACTAACGAGACATGGTGTGATGAAGGAAACATACAGGAACTCAAATCCTTCTGTTCACCTGATTTAGAATTCCTCACAATCAAATGTAGACCGCATTATCTTCCAAGAGAATTCTCCTCGATTATAATCACAGCCGTATATATCCCCCCAAGCAGACACATCGATGGCTCTGAACGAACTTTATTTAACTCTTTGCAAACTGGAAACCATTTATCCGGAGGCTGCATTCATTGTAGCTGGGGATTTTAACAAAGCTAATTTGAAAACAAGACTCCTAAATTTTACCAGCATATCGATTGCGCAACCAGGGGTGGTAAAACCTGGATCATTGTTACTCTAACTTCCGCGACGCATATAAGGCCCTGCCCCGCCCCCTTTCGGAAAAGCTGACCACGACCCATTTTTTGCTGATCCCTGCCTACAGGCAGAAACTAAAACAAGAGGCTCCCACGCTGAGGTCTGTCCAACGCTGGTCAGACCAAGCTGACTCCACACTCCAAGACTGCTTCCATCACGTGACTGGGACATGTTTCGTATTGCGTCAGATGGAAATATTGACGAATACGCTGATTCGGGTGTGCGAGTTCATTAGAACGCATGCCGAAGATGTCGTTCCCATAGCAACGATAAAAACATTCCCAAACCAGAAACCGGTGGGATTGATGGCAGCATTCGCGTGAAACTGAAAGCGAACCACTGCTTTTAATCAGGGCAAGGTGTCTGGTAATATGTCCGAATATAAACAATGCAGCTATTCCTCCGCAAGGCTAAAACAAGCTAAGCGTCAGTACAGAGACAAAGTGGAATCTCAATTCAATGGCTCAGACACAAGAGGCATGTGGCAGGGTCTACAGTCAATCACGGACTACAAGAAGAAACCCAGCCCAGTCACGGACCAGGATGTCTTGCTCCCAGGCAGACTAAATCACTTTTGCCCGCTTTGAGGACAATACAGTGCCACTGACACGGCCTGCAACGAAACATGCGGCTCCCTCCTTCACTGCAGCCGAGGTGAGTAAGACATTTAAACGTGTTAACCCTCGCAAGGCTGCAGGCCCAGACGGTATCCCCAGCCGCGCCCTCAGAGCATGCGCAGACCAGCTGGGCCGGTGTGTTTACGGACATATTCAATCAATCCCTATACCAGTCTGCTGTTCCCACATGCTTCAAGAGGGCCACCATTGTTCCTGTTCCCAAGAAAGCTAAGGTAACTGAGCTAAACGACTACCGCCCCGTAGCACTCACTTCCGTCATCATGAAGTGCTTTGAGAGACTAGTCAAGGACCATATCACCTCCACCCTACCTGACACCCTAGACCCACTCCAATGGCTTACCGCCCAAATAGGTCCACAGACGATGCAATCTCAACCACACTGCACACTGCCCTAACCCACCTGGACAAGAGGAATACCTATGTGAGAATGCTGTTCATCGACTGGCAGCTCGGCATTCAATACCATAGTACCCTCCAAGCTCGCCATCAAGCTCGAGACCCTGGGTCCGACCCCGCCCCTGTGCAACTGGGTACTGACTTCCTGGACGGGCCGCCCACAGGTGGTGAGGGTAGGCAACAACATCTCCTCCCGCTGATCCTCAACACGGGGCCCCACAAGGGTGCGTCTGAGCCTCTCCTGTACTCCCTGTTCACCCACGACTGCGTGGCCACGCACGCCTCCAACTCAATCATCAAGTTTGCGGACGACACAACAGTGGTAGGCTTGATTACCAACAACGACGAGACGGCCTACAGGGGAGGAGGTGAGGGGCCCTGGAGTGTGTGTCAGGAAAATAACCTCACACTCAACGTCAACAAAACTAAGGAGATGATTGTGGACTTCAGGAAACAGCAGAGGGAAATAATCATCCACATCGATGGAAC
Source organism: Oncorhynchus nerka (assembly GCF_034236695.1). Taxonomy (NCBI): domain Eukaryota; kingdom Metazoa; phylum Chordata; class Actinopteri; order Salmoniformes; family Salmonidae; genus Oncorhynchus; species Oncorhynchus nerka. Next base: position 349 of record NW_027035133.1, on the reverse strand, counting down.
AGTAGTGAGAGGGTAGTAAGTTTTAAGTTCCTCGGCATACACATCACAGACAAACTGAATTGGTCCACTCACACTGACAGCATTGTGAAGAAGGCGCATCAGCGCCTTCAACCTCAGGAGGCTGAAGAAATCTCGGCTTGTCACCAAAAGCACTCACAAACTTCTACAGATGCACAATCGAGAGCATCCTGGCGGGCTGTATCACCGCCTGGTACGGCAACTGCTCCGCCCTCAACCGTAAGGCTCTCCAGAGGGTAGTGAGGGTCTGCACAACGCATCACCGGGGGCAAACCACCTGCCCTCCAGGACACCTACACCACCCGATGTTACAGGAAGGCCATAAAGATCA
>NW_027035132.1:0-7500 GCF_034236695.1 Oncorhynchus nerka | reverse complement strand
TGCATATATATGAGAGCTGTGTAAAAATCCACCATTAAGGAAAGCAAAGTGTATAAATAAAACAGTAGCCAAAAGGAGACTCCTCCGACGTCCGTGAACCTGCCTTCCTTACAGTCTCACAACGGGTCTGGGGGCCACGACGCGTTTCTGCCTTACTGGCTTCATCAGGTAGCAGGGAGGAGAATGTATAAATAAAATAGTAGCCAAAAGGAGACTCCTCCGACGTCTGTGTGGAACCTGCCTTCCTTACAGCGACACTACAGATCTAGAAAATCAGACTTTTAAATCAGTTTAATATATATATATATGAATTATTCATTTAACATGCTCTATTGAATTATTAAATTAACCTACTCTAGTAATCAGTTCATGTTTAATGCTAAATATCATGTCATGTTATACTGAATACCAGTGCTAAATTATTAGTGCATTTTGGGATTGGTTTAACCCTAACAGTGAAAACAGGGTGATGTTTAGTGTGTGTATGCATCGTATGTGGATGTGTGGTGTGGTCTGTGTGTGTGCATGGTGTGTGGTGTGTGTGTGTGAGTGTCGGTATCGAGTAATTGTCTCTGGCTCCCTCCTAGTTAAGGGAGTGATGAGCCTACAGCAGTCTCTCAACTCAATCGCTGGTTGAAAACTGTTTTCTGCCCTCCCAAAAAGATAGAATTTGTAGATATTTGGCCCTCTTTCTGGGACTCACCCACAAACAGGACCAAGCCTGACCTGCTGAGGAGTGACGGACTCCATCCTAGCTGGAGGGGTGCTCATCTTATCTACCAACATAGACAGGGCTCTAACTCCTCTAGCTCCACAATGAAATAGGTTCAGGCCAGGCAGGCTGTTAGCCAGCCTGCCAGCTTAGTGAGTCTGCCACAAGCACAGTCAGTGTAGTCAGCTATCCCCATTGAGACCGTGTCTGTGCCCCGACCTGGGTTGGGCAAAACTAAACATGTTCACCTCAGCAATCTCACATTTTTTCATTTTCTCCTTTCTTTCTTTCTTTCTTTCTTTCTTTCTCTCGGAGGACCTGAGCGTGTGGTGTGCGGGGTGTGGGGTGTAGTGTGTGGTGTGTGGGTGTGTGTGTGGGTGTAGTGTGTGTGGTGTGTGGGTGTGTAGTGTGTGGGTGGTGTGGATGTGTGGGTGTGTAGTGTGTGGATGTGTGGATGTGTGGGTGTGGGTGGGTGTGGTGTGGGTGTGTGGGTGTGTAATGTGTGGGTGTGTGGGTGTGTAGTGTGTGGGTGGTGTGTGGGTGTGTAGGTGTGTGGGTGTGTGGATGTGTGGATGTGTGGTTGTGTGTGGTGTGTGGGTGTGTGGTGTGTGGTGTGTGGTGTGTGGTGTGTGGTGTGTGGGTGTGTGGGTGTGTGGTTGTGTGTGGTGTGTGTAGTGTGGTGTGGTGTGGGTGTGGGTGTGTGGTGTGTGGTGTGTGGGTGTGTACCTGAGGCTTTGCTCTGTTGTAGAGTGGTGATGACAGTCTGAACAGCCGAACTCAGGTTGGCAACAGTCTTTTCTATTGACGAGAACCTGCTGTCAGTATTCCTATCTACACACAAACACACACACACACACACACACACACACAGGAGAGTATGGGTTAGACACAATAGTGTGAGTGTGCGAGTGTACATGTGTGTGTACTCACTGCTGACGGAGACAAAGATGATCAGAGCCAATAGGAAGAAAGCAGACAGAACAGGCCCCGCCCACATCCATCTCCCTCTGCCTGATTGGTGCGCTTGGCCTAACCCCGACTCCGGCTCTACACACAGACACACAGAGACACACACACACAAACACACAATCACACACACACACACGAACACACGAACACACTTCATATAGTAAGTTATACGTAGAGCCAGCACACTTCACACACTGTATGTGGCCTGTTGTTACACTATGCTCTAAGCACTGATCTAAAGCACTGAAACATCACACACACAACCACACCACATACACTACACAAACAACCACACACACACCCACACCATGCACACTACACACACACCACACACAACACACACAACCACCATACACACAACATACAACCACACACACACACACAACCACACAAACACCACACACACTACACACCATACACACTACACACCATACACACTACACACACACCTTGGTCCAGAAGGCTCTGGGTTGTCGCTGGTGTCTGTATTTTGAAGTCGTCATGATATTCTGTAGTCAGGACAACAGACCCCTGGACGGACCCAGGCTCCTTCATCACAACCTATTCTGTAGATATTCTAGTTCTATTCTATAGTGAGTGGATGGAAATCCCGAGTGTGTGTTCGCGACTAAGTCTCTTAGTGGTGTGTGTGTTTTAGGACCCAAACTATCGGTCACTGCACCCCAACCTGCACTTTGAGCCACCTACTGAGTCTGTGTGAGTGTTGTGCTGTGTGTGTGTGTTTACCCTAACAGTAAAACTAACATTGGGACACGTGTCTCTCTCTCTGAGGTCAGTCAGGTCTCACGTTGTTGAAGAGCCCTTTAATCAAATCAAATTGTCTTTGTCACATGTGTCGAATACAACAGGTCGAATACAACAGGTGTAGACCTACAGAAATGCTGACTGACAGGCCCTTTAATCAACAATGCAGTTTTAAGAAAAAATACATGTTAAGTAAAACGTAGATAGGGAAAAAAATAAGAAATAAAAGTAACAAATGAGGTTTATAGTTTTGGAACTCAGCCCTATCGAATACACAGTGGGATGTGGGATATGGGTCATGTTGCACTTCCTAAGGCTTCACTAGATGTCAACCGTCTTTAGAACCTTGTTTCAGGCTTCGACTGTGAAGTGGGATGAGAGCTCTTTGAGTCAGTGGTCCAACAGAGAGCCAGGTCCTGGTTACACAGCATTTCATGAGTGTGACCTGAACTGGACCTAACGCGCTTTTGGATTGAAAAGTTTTTTTAAAAATCTGACACAGCGGTTGCATTAAGGGAGAAGTGTATCTAAAGTTCCATGCATAACACTTGAATTTTCATCAACATTTATAATGAGTATTTCTGAATTCATGTGGCTCTCTGCAATCACCGCATGTTTTAGAACTACTGAACCCTAACGCGCCAATGTAAAATGAGATTTTTATATAAATATGCACTTTATCGAACAAAACATACATGTATTGTGTAACATGAAGTCCTATGAGTGTCATCTGATGAAGATCATCAAAGGATAGTGATTAATTTTATCTCTATTTCTGCTTTTTGTGACTCCTCTCTTTGGCTGTAAAAATGGCTGTGTTTTTCCGTGACTTGGTGGTGACCTAACATAATTGTTTGTGGAGCTTTCGCTGTAAAGTATTTTTGAATTCAGACACTGTGGATTAATGAGAATCTAATCTTTAAAATGCTGTAAAATACTTGTATGTTTGAGAAATTTGATTTGTGAGATTTCTGTTGATTTGTATTTGGTGCCCTGCAATTTCATTGGCTGTTGGCAAGGCGGAACCCCAGTCCTAGACAGGTTAAGTAGCCACGCCCCGAGTGAGGTCAGAAGAGCGTGTCGGTCTGATAGAACCGTCCTTTTCGACCAGAGTAATTAAAAGAACTGGCTAAGAATTAACATACTAGACCAGAACATTGCCAGGTTGCTACAGTGCGTAAAGTGGTCTGAATCCTGAATAATCAACATGAGGTGTAGGCTAGAAGTTCTCCTCCCAGACTGGTACGGCTGATTAGTCAGAAATGGAGGAAAGCGAAGAGGGCCATCCCACTACGCTTCAGACCCTACTACGAGTCTTACATCACCATATTCTCCTACCATCATCACAATGGGAATCGTCGCACATGGCTGGCTGTCTTCCAGAGTGAACAACAGTAGAAGAGACAGGTCTGACCCTTTCGGGTGCCGCTGAAAGGCTAACAAGGCTCCGACAGAGATAGATGGCGAGTAAGGGCACTCACAAGTAAATACATTCATGATTTCTTAATCCAAACGGGCGGCAGTTCGTGTGCAAAGTATATGATTAATGTGAGTTCTAGAATGTATCCACGATACCTTTTCTCTCTCTCTCCCTTTACCCCTCCCTCTCCATCTCTGTGTAACAAATCATCATATTGTCAGTCCGCTAGGGACTTTCTTCTCATGTATTAAGTGTACATGTTATCCTGTTTACTCATTTTAGTAGCTAGTAAATAAATAATTAATTAAACCAATTGGTGTAGTACTGAATGAGTAAGGCTGGGTTTTTTGCAGATGCATAAGGTTACAACTGTTCAGAATGATGATATGGTAAGAGGTAATGATTAATCAGATGACTTTATTGATGTAATAGATACATACCTTATAGAGATAATTTCAGGAGATGGTAACTTTTGGGCTAGGGGGCAGTATTCGGATTTCTGATGATAGACGTGCCCAAAGTAAACTGCCTGCTACTCAGGCCCAGAAGCTAGGATATGCATATGCAGTGCCTTGCGAAAGTATTCAGCCCCCTTGAACTTTGCGACCTTTTGCCACATTTCAGGCTTCAAACATAAAGATATAAAACTGTATTTTTTTGTGAAGAATCAACAACAAGTGGGACACAATCATGAAGTGGAACGACATTTATTGATATTTCAAACTTTTTTAACAAATCAAAAACTGAAAAATTGGGCGTGCAAATTATTCAGCCCCTTAAGTTAATACTTTGTAGCGCCACCTTTGCTGCGATTACAGCTGTAAGTCGCAGGGGTATGTCTCTATCAGTTTTGCACATTGAGAGACTGAAGTTTTTTCCCATTCTCCTTGCAAAACAGCTCGAGCTCCAGTGAGGTTGGATGGAAAGCATTTTGTGAACAGCAGTTTTTCAGTTCTTTCCACAGATTCTCGATTGGATTCAAGTCTAGACTTTGACTTGGCCTCATTGCAGTCTATGGCTTCCACTAGATGTCAACAGTCTTTAGACATGGTTTGAGGCTTGTTTTTTTTCTTAAATGTGCGTGCTCTTCGTTCTTTTTCCTTTCTATTGAATACCCTATCGTCCGGTTGAAGTATTATCGATTATTTAGATAATTGACAACCTGATTTAATTATAAAGATCATTTGACATGTTTTCGATTTAACTTTACCGGTACTATTAGGATGTATTCGTCTGCATGTTTTGACCAAACCCTTTTGAGCCAATGGATTACTGAACAAAAACGCTGACAACAAAACTTTTTTGTTTTGGGGATATAAAGAGGACTTTTCGAACAAACAACCATTTATTGTGTAGCTGGGACCCCTTTGGAATGCCAACAGAGGAAGATCTTCAAAGGTTTGTGATTTAGTCAAGCAGCTATTTCTGACTGGAAAATGTTTGTATGCTTTTGTAAGCAGGGCGTCCTCAGATAATTGCATGGTATGCTTCGCCATAAAGCCTTTTTGAAATCTGACAAAGCAGCTGGATTAACAAGAAGTTCATCTTTAACTGTATAACACTTGTATTTTCATGAATGTTTATTATTACTATTTTTGTCATTTGAATTTGGTGCTCTGCAATTTCAACGGGTGTTGTCAAGGTGGGATGGGATTGCCTCCCAATGAGCTGAAATAACCTAACTTCTTATGGTAAATGACTTATGGTTATTAGGGAAAAAAACAGGGGAAAATGCAGGAGCGGCAAATTCAAATAATGATATTAAATCAAACATTCATTAAATCAAAATGTAAGATACTCAATTAAAGCCTGTTGTGAATCCAGCCAACATGTCAGATACTCAATTTAAGCCCGTTGTGAATCCAGCCAACATGTAAGATACTCAATTAAAGCCCGTTGTGAATCCAGCCAACATGTAAGATACTCAATTAAAGCCCGTTGTGGTAATCCAGCCAACATGTCAGATTTTAAAAAGCCGGCGAAAGCATTAAGAAGCTATTATCTGACGATAGCACAATGTCAATAAAGAGGGTAGCATATTTCAAACCTGCAGGCGCTAACACAAAACGCTGAAATAAAATATAAAACATGCATTACCTTTGACGAGCTTCTTTTGTTGGCACTCCAATATGTTCTATAAAACATCACAATTGGTCCTTTTTTTCCGATTAATTCCGTCCATATATACCCAAAATGTCCATTTATAAAGCGCGTTTGATCCAGAAAAAAACAGCTTACAAAAACAGAACGTCACTACAAAACATTTCAAAAGTTGCCTATAAACTTTGCCAAAATATTTCAAACTACTTTTGTAATACAACTTTAAACATTAATCATCGATTAAATTGAAGACGGGGCCATCTGTATTCAATACAGCAAGTAAACAAACCATGCTCCTTTTAACCTTGTTCCAGGATGTGCTTCTTCTTCTTTGCACAAATGAATAACATCAACCAAATTCTAAAGACTGGTGACATCCAGTGGAAGTGGTATTACATGTAAAATGGTCCCTATCAAATATCCCTTGGCAAAGACAACAGAGGGTGCAGTCAGAGGCAAAAAAAGAAAAAAACATCTGAACAGTTAGTCCTCTGGGTTTTGCCTGCTACATAAGTTATGTTATAGTCACAGACATGATTGAAACAGTTTTATAAACTTCAGGGTGTTTTCTATCCACATCTACTAATCATATGCATATCATATATTCCTGGCATGAGTAGCAGGAAGTTGAAATTCGCACGCTATTTATCCAAAAGTGAAAATGCTGCCCCTATACCTTAAGAGGTTTTAAACAAACTCTTCCGTTGTACCCCGAATCCTAATTCGTTTATTGTTACATGATTAATTGAATTGGGTAATAATTTAACATAGTTAGCGGATTAAATAAATAACTATCATCAGATTAATGAAAGTCAAGTCAAGACATTGGCTATGATGCTACAAGCTTAGCATTATTATTTTTCCCCTTCTCTGTTGATTCTTCTCAAACTCTAGCAGGTTGGATGAGGAGCCTCGCTGAACAGCTATTTTCAGGTCTCTCCAGAGATGTTAGATCGGTTCAAGTCTGGCCTGTAGCTGGGCCATCAAGGACATATCAGTGACTTGTCCCACTGATGCGCTGTCTTGGCTGTCTGTTTAGGGTTGTTCTCCTGTTGGAAGGTGAACCTTCATCCCAGTCTGAAGTCCTGAGCTCTCTGGTGAAAGTTTTCAACAGGGATCTCTGTACTTTGCTCCATTCATCTTTCCTCGAACCTGACAAGTCTCCCAGTCCCTGCCGCCTAAAAATATCCCCACAGCATGATGCTGCCACCACCATGCTTCACCGTAGGGGATGGTGCCAGATTTCTTCCAGACGTGACGCTTGGCATTCAGAACCAAAGAGTTAAATCTTGGTTTCATCAGAACAGAGAATCTTGTTTCTCATGGTCTGAGAGTCCTTTAGGTGCCTTTTGGCAAACTCCAAGCTGGCTGTCATGTGCCTTTTACTGAGGAGTGGCTTCCGTCTGGCCACTCTACCATAATCACCTGATTGGTGGATTGCTGCAGAGATGGTTGTCCTTCTAGAAGGTTCTCCCATCTCCACAGAGGAGCTATGTCACAGTGACCATCAGGTTCTGGTCACCTCCTGACCAAG
>NW_027035131.1:7500-9664 GCF_034236695.1 Oncorhynchus nerka | reverse complement strand
TATTATTGTTATCTCAGTATTGTTAAATAAATGAGGACGGATGACAAATTTAACAAATGATGTTAATTGTATATTTATGTATTAAAGGCATGTTTTTTCAGATGGTGTTGGTTTTCTTACATATCAATTAATACAGGTTCTTCCACCATGTTTCCCACATGTTCAGACTACATTTGAGATAATATATGACAAAGTGCAGTTTTATTACTATTATATGTAACTTTAAGTCTGAATATTGATTCATTAATCCCATTAGTCATGAAATGTGGTTAAACCAATGTACGTTGTCAACAATTCAGTCATTATTTTTCAGAAAAATTATGATTTTTAATTATGAAGAAATGCAACAGTCTTCTTAGTCCACTTTTTTACTGACATATCAACCACCTGGTTAAGAACATTTATACAAGAATCTTGCTTTTTAGCCTTTTTCCATTTGAACTATTTGAACTATTTTAACATTTTAACTATGGGGTGACAGGGTAGCCTAGTGGTTAGAGCGTTGGACTAGTAACTTGAAGGGTGCAAGTTCAAACCCCCTAGCCGACAAGGTACAAATGTGTCGTTCTGCCCCTGAACAGGCAGTTAACCCACTGTTCCCAGGGTGTCATTGAAAATAAGAATTTGTTCTCAACTGACTTGCCTGGTTAAATAAAGGTAAATAAAATATTCCTACTATCGAAGGTCTCTACTAACAGGAAAGATGCTATATTATTCCCTCACCAATGGAATTCCTGACTTTTATCCAACGTCTTTGGTGACTGATTTTGAGTTTTCTTACTGACCTCTGAATGGGCAATCAGTGTGTAGCAGATATTTGATGAGTGGATAGAGACATCCGTTAGAAAACACAAACGTTTCATTTGACATTTTAAAACCTTCTCTAATGGGCCTTCAATGTAGAGAGGGATGTATTTTCTGTTTTGTCGTGATTGCCATAGTCTATATTTAGCTGTTGAAAATTCAAGCCATGATATAGAAGCACCAGAAGTCGCAATGATTCGTTTATTGGTTGTGTGGTGCGTTGGCAAAGAAATCTTTTGGTGTAAAATGCATTGCAATAATTGTATGTAATTGGCATCAAAATGTTGGAAACTGATATCTCCCATAGCTGATTATTGCCTGTAGCCAGCTCTGATCGTATTGTAGGCCTAATGAAACAGGAGAGTGAGCTCGTCTGTAGTGGTCTTCAAACCCTCAACCTTCTGGCCCAAAGCCATGCGTGACATCGACTGTGCCACAAAAGCATAGCGACGTGGCAAAGTCAATATCCACCTTTCTAAACACAGAGTTGCTACAGTTATTATTTATGCTCGTAAGCATTATTTAGAGTTAATTCTATGAGGGGGCAGGTTATGTTCTTATGAAAATATCCCCAGCATATTTTGAACTGTCCCTAATTACTTGAAGTACTTTTGAGATCATTACTCGATACAACTGAACTGAAATGGAAATCACACTTCTTAGTGTCTTTTTTTGTTTAAATTAGAGAAAACAACACACCAGAAATGGAAAACAACATTGACGATTGACTGGGTCAGAATACAGTGTGATGGTTCTGATGTCTGACAAATAGTAGGCTCCCTTGTGACGCAACGGTCTGCGGCACTGTATCTCAGTGCTAGAGGCCTCACTACAGACCTGGTTCCATCCCGGGCTGTATCACAACCGGCCGTGATCGGGAGTCCCATAGGCCCAGCGTCGTCCGGGTTAGGGGAGGGTTTGGCCGGGGTAGGCTGTCATTGTAAATGAGAATATGTTTTTAACTTACTTGCATAATTAAAAAGAAGTTAAATAAAACATGTAAATAGTTTTTGTCCTTATTATGTAACTGAGACAAAGTCTCCCTCAACTTGTGGTTTATAATTCAGTTCAGATGGACATTTTTAAAGTGTATGGAGTGTTCCTATGGAATCCCACTATTAATTCTGATTGTATGTGCTATAAACATGTACACCATAAAGTCATGCCTTCTCATCAATTTCCTTACTGTCAGCTTTCCTACACTGGCCAGCTGACATGTGGCAAGCTGTCATGTCTCCTGAGGTTGTGGATTATGGTCCAAACTGAGCACTGACATCACAAACCAGTCTTACAAAGATATCACGATTCCCATTTTAAAAAGACTTTGAGTGACTAAAACATAACTCATACTATACTGTGG
>NW_027035131.1:0-5000 GCF_034236695.1 Oncorhynchus nerka | reverse complement strand
ACCAAAGTGTGGATTGCAGTCAATCATTAGAGCAGTTCATAGACTGATTACAGGGTAATAGAACCAATATCTAAATACATTATTTAACTGAACATTACGTTTAAAGGGTTACTACCTTTAATAGACTACAAGTGAAGGTGTCCAAATACTTATGACTTCTTCAAATGGGGGGACTAGATACATAAGGTGTTTTCATATCTAAACGGTCAAACAGATACGTATGAATGTAACAAACATGTCAATCTATAAATCTATAACATCTATAAATCTGAGTTAGTTTAGCATGGTCCGGTGCCCAGTGTGAACAGAGTATTTTGATTTTAGACCATACCATTGGTCCTTAAGTGAAATATCCACCCACCCGGGGACTCTAGGCCATGCAAAAGGAACTCCCCCATTTATTAAGCTGTGTTGTGATGATGTCATGTGTTGGGCTCATTCATTAAGCCATTTGAAAATGTAATCATACTTTGCTGATGGTTGCAATTCACTGGAATTTAATGGGATTTGATGTTCAGTGTTGTTAACAGCATTTACAGTGGATCCAATGGAAAGTTTGCAAAAATTGAAAGGATCTGGAAGTGCTAAGTTGGTCATCCCTACCGTCTCTCATCTGACAGACTGACTAAACACACATGGTTTGTTTGTAAAGGATGTCTGAGTGTTGGAATCTGCCCCTGGCTGCCCATAAATAATAATTTAAAAAAGGTTCCTTATGTTTAATATAAAGAATTTGAAATGATTTATACTTTTAATTTTGATACTTAAATATATTTTAGCAATTACATTTACTTTTGATACTTAACTTTATTTAAAACCAAATACTTTTACTGAAGAAGTATTTTACTGAGTAACCGTTTATTTTACTTGAATTATTTTCCATTAAGGGACTGTGTCTATACTTTTACTCAAGTATAACAATTGGGTTCTATCTTACTATCCAGGTCTATACCAAAACAATTTGAGCTTCTACTTCAAAAAATTCACCTTTCCAAAAACAAGTCTCTCACAGTTACCACTTGCTATAGACCACCCTCTGTCCCCAGCTGTGCCCTGGACACCATATGTGAATTGATTCCCCCCCATCTATCTTCTGAGCTCGTGCTGTTAGGTGACCTAAACTGGGACATGCTTAATTAATAACAACCCGGCAATCCTACAATCTAAGCTTGATGCCCTAAATCTCAAACAAATTATCATTGAACTTACCAGTGTACCACCCCAAATCCGTAAACTCTGGCACCCTCATAGACATCATCCTAACTAATTCGCCCTCCAAATACACCTCTGCTGTTTTCAACCAAGATCTCATCGATCACCGCCTCATTGCCTGCATCCGTAATGGATCTGCGGTCAAACCACCCCTCATCGCTGTCAAAAGCTCCCTAAAACACTTCTGCGAACAGGCCTTTCTAATTTACCTGGCTGGGGTATCCTGGAAGGACATTGACCTCATCCTGTCAGTAGAGGATGCTTGGTTATTCTTTTAAAGTGCCTTCCTCACCATCTTAAATAAGCATGCTCTGTTCAAAAAATGTAGAACTAGGAATAGATATTGCCCTTGGTTGACTCCAGACCTGTCTGCCCTTGACCAGCACAAAAACATCCTGTGGCATTCTGCATTAGCATCAAATAGCCCCCGTGATGTGCAACTTTTTAGGGAAGTTAGGAACAAATATACACAGGCAGTTAGGAAAGCTAATGTTAGCTTTTTCAAACAGAAATGTGCATCCTGTAGTACAAACTCAAAAAAGTTATGGGACACTGTAAAGTCCATGGAGGCTAGGAAACACTGTCTCTACCGATAAATCCACAATAATTGAGATATTCAATAAGCATTTTTCTATGGCTGGCCATGCTTTCCACCTGGCTACCCCTACCCCGGTCAACAGCCCTGCGCTCCCCACAGCAACTCACCAAACCTCCCCCACTTCTCCTTTACCCAAATCCAGATAGCTGTTCTGAAAGAGCTGCAAAATCTGGACCCCCTACAAATCAGCTGGGCGAGAACTTCGTAGGGGAGATCTTCGTAGGCTATACTCGGCCTTGTCTCAGAGTAGTTACACCCTTTACAACCACTGTGATTATTATTATTTGACCCTGCTGGTCATCTATAAATGTTTGAACATCTTGGCCATGTACTGTTATAATCTCCACTCGGCACAGCCAGAAGCGGACAGGCCACTCCTCAGAGCCTGGTTCCTCTATAGGTTTCTTCCAAGGTTCCTTCCTTTCTAGGGAGTTTTTTCTAGCCACTGTGCTTCTACATCTGCATTGTTTGCTGTTTGGGGTTTTAGGGTGGGTTTCTGTATAGCACTTTGTGACATTGGCTGATGTAAAAAGGGCTTTATAAATATATTTGATTGACTGTACATAACATTTCTCTCAAAACCTGCCAACAAGGCCTGAAAACTAGCCTAATATAAAAAAATGTTTTTACCTTTATTTAACTAGGTGTCACACCCTGAGCATAGAGAGCCATTGTTTCTCTATGGTGTAGTAGGTCAGGGCGTGACTAGGGGGTGATCTAGTATGTCCATGTTGTGTTCTAGTTTCTTTTTCAAATTTGGTGTTTTGTATGATTCCCAATTAGAGGCAGCTGGTAATCGTTGTCTCTAATTGGGGATCATATTTAAGTAGTTATTTTTCCCGCCTGGGGTTTGTGGGATCTTGTTTATGTGTAGTTGCCTGTGAGCATGCCATTGTCTTCACCTTTAGTTCATTCTTTATGGTTTTTGTGTGTTTCAGTTAATAAACATGTGGAAACCATATCACGCTGCACCTTGGTCCGATAATTCCTACGACGATCATGACAGTAGGCAAGTCAGTTAAGAACAAATTCTTATTTTAAAATGATAGCCTACCCTGACCAAAACCTTCCCCTAACCGGGAGGACACTGGGCCAATTGTGAGCCACACAAATTACTTCTCAAAACTCACTCACAAGGCCTGAAAACATATATTTTTTTATATTAATTGCAACATTTATCCAATAAACCCTTTTGCCATAAAACATTTTAACATGCTAGAACTGATAAAACAGCAACAAAGCACTGGAAAGTGACTTTAGGCGCTCTAAAAGCTTTAGATAAATTCACTCAGAAATGGTTTAAAGTAAAATGTTTTCTAATGTTGACTTTTCTAATGGGTTAACCCTATGGGTTTTACACATGCTCAGGTCTTGTGTCTCGAGCGCTGCACAAGTTGACATTTGAAATGGAAGTTAGAAACTCCCTTGTGTGCTCATGTTATGGGAAAAAGTCCACAATGAAACTGATATTAAATGTGGAGAATGGTACATTTAAGTGATAATGGAAACAGTTTAAACTATTCTGCCTGCGGCTATGGTATCCTGACCTGTTCAACGGACGTGCTACCTGTCCCAGACCTATTATTTGACCATGCTGGTCATTTATGAACATTTGAACATCTTGGCCATGTTCTGTTATAATCTCCACCCGGCACAGCCAAAAGAGGACTGGCCACCCCTCATAGCCTGGGTCCTCTCTAGGTTTCTTCCTAGGTTTTGGCCTTTCTAGGGAGTTTTTCCTAGCCACCGTGCTTCAACACCTGCATTGCTTGAATGGCAGGGCTGCCATATTAGAATGTCAATTTGCATAGCATATTTACTCATCTCAACAATATTACAAACATTACTTTAGGTCTCCTTCAATGGCTGTTATACTGTAGGTAGGTAAGTATTTACATTTACATTTACATTTAAGTCATTTAGCAGACGCTCTTATCCAGAGCGACTTACAAATTGGTGCGTTCACCTTAAGACATCCAGTGGAACAGCCACTTTACAATAGTGCATCTAAATCTAGTAAGGGGGGGTGAGAAGGATTACTTTATCTAATCCTAGGTATTCCTGAAAGGGTGGGGTTTCAGGTGTCTCCGGAAGGTGGTGATTGACTCCGCTGTCCTGGCGTCGTGAGGGAGTTTGTTCCACCATTGGGGGCCAGAGCAGCGAACAGTTTTGACTGGGGCTGCAGCGGGAACTGTACTTCCTCAGTGGTAGGGAGGCGAGCAGGCCAGAGGTGGATGAACGCAGTGCCCTTGTTTGGGTGTAGGGCCTGATCAGAGCCTGGAGGTACTGAGGTGCCGTTCCCCTCACAGCTCCGTAGTCACAGCTCCGTATAGGCAAGCACCATGGTCTGTAGCGGATGCGACTTCAACTGGAAGCCAAGTGGAGAGCGGAGGGGAGCGGGGTGGCCACGTGAGAGAACTTGGGAAGAGGTTGAACACCAGACGGGCTGCGGCGTTCTGGATGAGTTGTAGGGGTTTAATGGCACAGGCAGGAGCCCAGCCAACAGCGAGATTGCAGTAATCCAGACGGGGAGATGACAAGTGCCTGGATTAGGACCTGCGCCGCTTCTGTGTGAGGCAGGGTAGTACTCTGCGGATGTTGTAGAGCATGAGCCTACAGGAGCCGGGCCACCGCCTTGATGTTAGTTGAGAACGACAGGGTGTTGTCTCAGGATCACACCAAGGTTCTTACCGGGAGGAAGAGCAGCTCCGTCTTGCCGAGGTTCAGCTTGAGGTGGTGATCCGTCATCCACACTGATATGTCTGCCAGACATGCAGAGATGCGATTCGCCACCTGGTCATCAGAAGGGGAAAGGAGAAGATTAATTGTGTGTCGTCTGCATAGCAATGATAGGAGAGACCATGTGAGGTTATGACAGAGCCAAGTGACTTGGTGTATAGCGAGAATAGGAGAGGGCCTAGAACAGAGCCCTGGGGGACGCCAGTGGTGAGAGCGCGTGGTGAGGAGACAGATTCTCGCCACGCCACCTGGTAGGAGCGACCTGTCAGGTAGGACGCAATCCAAGCGTGGGCCGCGCCGGAGATGCCCAACTCGGAGAGGGTGGAGAGGAGGATCTGATGGTTCACAGTATCGAAGGCAGCCGATAGGTCTAGAAGGATGAGAGCAGAGGAGAGAGAGTTAGCTTTAGCAGTGCGGAGCGCCTCCGTGATACAGAGAAGAGCAGTCTCAG
>NW_027035130.1:0-9662 GCF_034236695.1 Oncorhynchus nerka | reverse complement strand
TACCTATGTAAGAATGCTGTTCATTGACTACAGCTCAGCATTCAACACCATAGTACCCTCCGAACTCGTCTTTAAGCTCGAGACCTTGGGTCTCGACCCCGCCCTGTGCACCTGGGTCCTGGACTTTCTGACGGGCCGCCCCCCAGGTCGTGAGGGTAGGCAACAACATCTCCACCCCGCTGATCCTCAACACTGGGGCTCCACGAGGGTGCGTTCTCAGCCCTCTCCTGTTCACCCATGACTGCGTGGCCATGCACGCGTCCAACTCAATCATCAAGTTTGCAGACGACACTACAGTGGTAGGCTTTATTACCAACAATGACGAGACGGCCTACAGGGAGGAGGTGAGGGCCCTCGGAGTGTGGTGTCAGGAAAATAACCTCTCACTCAACGTCAACAAAAAAGGAGATGATTGTGGACTTCAGGAAACAGCAGAGGCAGAACACCATCCACATCTGAGGGACA
Organism: Oncorhynchus nerka; assembly: GCF_034236695.1. NCBI lineage: Eukaryota > Metazoa > Chordata > Actinopteri > Salmoniformes > Salmonidae > Oncorhynchus > Oncorhynchus nerka. Next base: position 9,197 of record NW_027035130.1, on the reverse strand, counting down.
GTAGTGGAGAAGGTGGAAAGTTTCAAGATCCTCAGCGTACACGTCACAGACAAACTGAAATGGTCCAGCCACACAAGACAGCGTGGTGAAGAAGGCGCAACAGCGCCTCTTCAACCTCAGGAGGTTGAAGAAATTTGGCTTGTCGCCTAAAACATTCACAAACTTTTACAGATGCACAATCAAGAGCATCCTGTCAGGCTGTATCACCGCCTGGTATGGCAACTGCAGAGGGTAGTGCGGTCTGCACAACGCATCACCGGGAGCAAACTACCTTCCCTCCAGGACACCTACACCACCCGATGTCACAGGAAGACCAAAAAGATCATCAAGGATATAAACCACCCGAGCCACGGCCTGTTCACAAGGCGAGGTCAGTACAGGTGCATCAAAGTTGGGACCGAGAGACTGAAAAACAGCTTCTATCTCAAGGCCATCGGACTGTTAAACAGCCATCACTAACACAGAGTGGCTGCTGTCAACATACAGACTCAAATCTCTGGCCACTTTAATAAATGGAATAAATGGATTTAATAAAGGTATCATTAGTCACTTTAAATAACGCCATTTTAATAAAGTTTACATATCCTACATTACTCATCTTATATGTATACACTGTACACTATACCATCTACTGCATCTTGCCTATGCCACACGGCCATCGCTCATCCATATGTACATATTCTTATTCATCCCTTTACATTTGTGTGTATAAGGTAGTCGTTGTGAATTTGTTAGATTACTTGTAAGATATTACTGCACTGTCGGAACTAGAAGCAAAAGCATTTCGCTACACTCACATTAACAACTGCTAACCATGTGTATGTGACCAATAAAGTCTGATTTGATTTAGACTCCTCATGTATACACCATAGATCCATGGTCAGATTTAGGTCCTTAATAACCTTGTCCTCAAACTCAATTGCTACCACTTAGAGGTTCAATAGAGAGCAAGCCGACTGGTAGGTGAGATTATGTTCTTACTAGACATCAGTGTTCAGTCAATCCAAGCCTGTACTGTACTGTAGCCCTGTCCTGTCCTCTAACACTGCCACCTGCTGTTCTGGCGGCTGTATTGCTAGTACTGTTGCTACTGGCCTGACACTGAGGCTCAACTCAAAATGGCAGCTGTACACAGCTCTACAGTCAGAGGCCCTGCTCTGATCTGGCTGCCGGGTTACTGTGTGGATTAGGGATTAGGGGTCCGTTTGACCGGGGATGATGTTTCTACATACATAGCTGATTTAAGGTTTGATAGTGTTTGAATATACAGTATTAGTCATGTTGAATCATAAATTCAGATTTAGACTGCATGACAGCAATCCATGCTTGGGTTTAACTTTCCTGGCACTGTTTCCAAATAGGAATATTTTAGCATTTGTGGCACAAATCCCATTCAAGTCATGGGGCTGATATTAGCATATTTCGTGCATGTCCAAATCATCCGAGGGTTGCAGGGTCTACAAGCCATCTCTAATTCTCATGATTCAACAAATGAATCAATCGACCAATGTGTGTGTGAACCTGTTTTTAACCCTCTACTGTGTGTTCTGTGGGAAGAGTGTGTGTGAAGAGAGTGGAGGAGTCAGAAGAACCTCAGCCGCTGTTCAGTGCCAGTGCTCCACCTGCCAGCCTCAGTCTACTGGGCAACTTTGAGGTACCTCACTCACTCACTCACGTCACATAAGTGTACATGCATTGTACCTAAAGCATGTGTGTGTTACAGGAGTGTGTGTTGAACTACCGCCTGGAGCCGTTGGGGTCGGTGGAGGGTTTCATGGCCGAGGTGGGTGCTTCCGGAACCTTCTGCCCCAGTCACATGACCTTCCCCGTCGATGTTTCCTTCTACAGCGTCTCTGACGACAACGCACCCTCGCCATACATGGTGAGACACACCTACAGTACATACACAGACATATTATATATATCCCCCACACACTTTATATGCACTGAACAAAAATATAAATGCAACAATTTCAAAGATTTTACTGAGCTACAGTTCATATAAGGTAATAAGTCAATTGGGGCGGCAGGGTAGCCTAATTGCAAGTTCAAACCCCCGAGCTGACAAGGTACAAATCTGTCGTTCTGCCCCTGAACAGGCAGTTAACCCACTGTTCCTAGGCCGTCATTGAAAATAAGAATTTGTTCTTAACTGACTTGCCTAGTTAAATAAAGGTACACATTTTTTTTTAAATGAATTAATTAGGCCCTACACTATGGTTTTCACATGACTGAAAAAGCAGTCAGTATCTGGTGTGACCACCTCATGCAGCGCGGCACATAGAGTTGATCAGGCCTGTGGAATGTTGTCCCACTCCTCTTCAATGGCTGTGCAAAGTTCCTGGATATTGGCGGGAACTGGAACACGCTTTTGTACACGTTGATCCAGAGCCTCCCAAACATGCTCGATGGGTGGCATGTCTGGTGAGTTTGCAGGCCATGGATGAACTGGGACATTTTCAGCTTCCAGGAGTTGTGTACAGACCCCCGAGCTGCAACATGGGGCTGTGCATTATCATGCTGAAACATGAGATGATGTTGTGTGTGTGTATATATATGTATGTGTATGTATGTATGTATATGCACACACACACTTACTGCTCACAGTGCAGATCAATATTAATAGTGTGTGTGTTGTTTTTGTTACAGGGAGTCATCAACCTGGAGACTCTGGGTAAAAGGGGCTACCGCGTCCCTCCATCAGGAACCATTCAAGTGGTGAGGACAGATTTTCACTCTGTGGATTATACACATTGAAGACTTTTGTTTAAATGTGTGTGCATGCGTGTCACTGTTGCTGACATAATAACTCCAGACAGAGAGAACAAAGGAAAGATGGGCCAGCTCCCGTTCCAGCAGAGAGTTAGGAGAGGGAGACCTTAAGTGGGGACAGAAATACACTACTGTAGTGTGTTAACCCCTTCTCTTTTTCTCTTTCTCTCTCCCGCCCACTTTCTCTCTCTCTCTTGCTCTCTCCCGCCCACTTTCTCTCTCTCTCTCCTGCCCTCTCTCTCTCTCTCTCCTGCCCTCTCTCTCTCTCTCTCTCTCTCTCCTGCCCTCTCTCTCCTGCCCTCTCTCTCTCTCCTCTCTCTCTCTCTCTCCTGCCCTCTCTCTCTCTCTCCTGCCCTCTCTCCCTCTCTCTCCTGCCCTCTCTCTCTCCTGCCCTCTCTCTCTCCTGCCCTCTCTCCTGCCCTCTCTCCTGCCCTCTCTCTCCTGCCCTCTCTCTCTCTCGCCCTCTCTCCCAGACCTTATTTAACCCCAATAAGACGGTGGTGAAGATGTTTGTGGTGGTGTATGACCTGAGAGCCATGCCTGCCGGCCACCAGACCTTCCTCCGTCAGAGGACCTTTTCTGTCCCCGTTCGATGGGACAGCACACACACACCCGGCAGCAGCAGGAAAGCCCTCTCCCTCGGCCAGGAACGCATCCTGCGCTACCTCATTCACCTGAGGTAAGAAAGACACCTGGCTCAGCTGACCTGTCAATCACATCTCACCTGTCAGTCAAATAGATGACCTGTTAGTCAAGACTGGACAGAAGACCAAACTGAACAGGAAAACATTGTACTGGCACTAATCTAGCTCTTTCTTCACACCCCCCTCAATCCAGGTTCCAGACCTCCAGGTCAGGTAAAGTGTACCTCCACAGGGATATCAGACTGCTGTTCAGTAGGAAGTCTATGGAGGTAGACAGTGGAGCGGCCTACGAACTCAAGTCCTACACAGAGTCCCCAGCTGACCCAGCCTTCTCCCCGCGCTGCTGACACACACATACACACACCTCTATCTGCACTGACACACACACACACACCTCTATCTGCACTGACACACACACACACACCTCTATCTGCACTGACGCACACACTCCTCTAACTACACTGACGTATACACGCACACCCAGAGAGCTGGGCTCAGAGCGTTCTCGTGTGGAACAGTCCAGACAGGCTCCGTCCCAGATACCTAAGGCCTGGAGATTTTGCTGACCATCTGACCATGAACAACTCCTGGCCCTACAGAACCCTGCTGTTTTCTGTGACGCTCAAACACGTAGAAAATACATGTAGAAAATGTATTAAAGACATGCTAAAACACACATCAAAAACACAATAGCGACCATGGACCATTGACTGACCAGAACAAGCAATCAAGAGACTGAGAAAATTACAAGACGACATTGAAAAAGCGCACTGTGTATTTCCACGACTGGAAATCAAAAGGAGTAATATTCTAATGTTTTTTTGTACTGTTACAAAAACAAATCTTTAAAGTGTTGCAATAGAGAGTAACATGTAGCTTTAGTGTTTACATAATTTTCTTTGTTTACCGTCAGTTATTTAATATTTAAATGAATATTTCAGTTACTGCTTATGTGACATCTATCATCCTCAGCATTATGATCTAGTGCAAAACTCTGTAAATCATAATGTGTATTTTTGACATGAACTCAGATCTGAAAATATATCTATATCTTAAAGCAATCTTGAAAGCTGCATTGTGTCTGTGTGTCTTTTATTTTGAGTGTTTTGGACAACTGAGGTCCATGTCATGTCGACTGATGTAAAACATATCATGTCCTTATACATATGATAAAGATGATATGAAAATGAGTCAGTATTTCTACAGTGGTATAAAATGACTGTTTAAGTCCTCATTGGTCATAGCAGGTTGGTCCTGGGGTCAGATGTACAGGATCAAGTGGCCTGTGGAGAAGACAAAGAATACACACTGAGGAGCCACATTCAAATCCTTGTCAATTAAATAACACTTTTGTTCTGTCTGCAAATCACTAATATATGTAACCTGACCCTTCTTTCTTAGTGTAGGCCTACTGCTGCAGGCTTCAACTGCCAAGAGGTCATGGCACAGGTGGTGGCCTCGCTCCATAACCACAGAGTCACTGGTTCAGCTCTGGCAGTTCCCCCACAATCACTGGCCTTCAATATAACCTATGGATCATGGACCATCAAAGGAAGAATGTGTATAATTTAGCTTATTTCATGACATTGGACTTGATGACCAAAGCCTTCTGATGCAGTCCATTATCATTACAGCAAAAAAAACGACATTTACCATCATGCAATATACTGTGAAACACCACTTCAAATTTGATGTCAAAAACTTTTGTAGTGAATGTCGGTTCCATGAATTAAGTCGAGTAAAGTTGATGCTCAACAAAAGGCTCTACTTTTGTCTTGCTCAAATATCAAACGACAGTTTTTAGAGGAAGATGGATGCGCGCGCCTCTGCTAAAGAATGACGTCAGATCGGGCAGACATATTTGTGCGGGCTGATAGTTAACGGTCGGACGGATTCGTATGGGGAGAGGAAGCCAGGGCAAGGATTTAGTTCAGATTGTGTTTACTTTTCGACTTTGCCAGGGATCGAGGTTACACTGAAATGTCGGAGGAAATTGAGGGGACGGAGGAGACGGTGGTTAATGACCAGAATGTACGTTTATTTGCCTTAAACACAACCACTTGCTAACCAACGACAGTCAAGCTGCACTGCAATGCACACTATCATATGATATGGCAGGTTTTTAGCTAACGTTAGCTACTGTAACGTCGTTAGCGTTAATCCTTTCTAACTAGCAACCGTGATTATCAACAACAATATCAGTTTGCTTAATAAATGCCAGTTGATATCTAATCAAGCTGTTTTCCATAACTATTTGCAGTCGTAGCTAGCAGGGCTTTTCGATATTAAGCTAACGTTAACTAAGGTCGGATTTCATCTAGCTAACGTGGTAGCTAGCTTCGACAGTTAACGTTAGCTGCCCACAATGCTAACGTTAACTAATCAAGTCATGATTATTTGTTAAGTACAAGCAGAACAAATACCCCAGTTATTGTTTTCCTAAAGTAATAACCAACGTTAGGTCAATATCCAACAAGCAAGTCAATTAACTAACGAGTTAACGTTAAATATGTCGGTTTGTGTCTATTTTAGCAGCTTGCTAACAAACATCATTGGCACATTAGCCAGCTATAGTTTTGACCACATTAACCAACAAGTGCTATAACTTACTGCCCACCACCATCAAAGCCATCTAACGTTAGCGAAGTTATGTTGCTTTCAGTGGCTTGACTACAGTTGTCTACTCTAAAGAAGCCAGCCTGGCTGTCTGTCAACAGTGACTCGCCCCTCGCTGTACTGAAGGCCAGTGTTTGTTTTGTCCTTAGCTAGGTAGCTAACTAGCTAAACTCAGCAAAAAAAGAAATGTCCTCTCACTGTCAACTGCGTTTATTTTCAGCAAACTTAACATGTGTAAATATTTGTATGAACATAACAAGATTCAACAACTGATACATAAACTGAACAAGTTCCACAGGCATGTGACTAACAAAAATTGAATAATGTGTCCCTGAACAAAGGGGGGGGGGGTCAAAATTAACAGTCAGTATCTGGTGTAGCTGCATTAAGTACTGCAGTGCATCTCCTCCTCATGGACTGCACCAGATTTGCCAGTTCTTGCTGTGTGATGTTACCCCACTCTTCCACCAAGGCACCTGCAAGTTCCTGGACATTTCTGGGGGGGAATGGCCCTCACCCTCTGATCCAACAGGTCCCAGACTTGCCCAATGCGATTGAGATCCATGCTCTTCGCTGGCCATGGCAGAACACTGATATTCATGTCTTGAAGGAAACCACGCACAGAATGAGCCGTATGGCTGGAGGGTCATGTCAGGATGAGCCTGCAGGAAGGGTACCACATGAGGGAGGAGGATGTCTTCCCTGTAACGCACAGTGTTGAGATTGGCTGCAATGACAACAAGCTCAGTCCGATGATGCTGTGACACACCGCCCCAGACCATGACGGACCCTCCACCTCCACATCGATCCCTCGCCAGAGTACAGGCCTCAGTGTAATGCTCAGTCCTTCGATGATAAACCCAAATCTGACCATCGCCCCTGGTGAGACGAAACCGCGCATAGGCGACGTTGTTGCCGGTGAGGACCTGCCATACTACAGGCCTACAAGTCCAGCATCTCTCAGCGTATTGCGGACAGCCTGAGCACTGATGGAGGGGTTGTGCATTCCTGGTGTAACTCAGGCAGTTGTTGTCATCCTGTACCTGTCCCGCAGGTGTGGTGATCGGCTGTACCGATCCTGTACAGGTGTTGTTACACGTGGTCTGCCACTGTGAGGACGATCAGCTGTCCGTCCTGTCTCCCTGTAGTGCTGTCTTAGGCGTCTCCGAGTATGGACATTGCAATTTATTGCCCTGGCCACTCCTTGCAGCATGCCTAAGGTACATTCACGCAGATGAGCAGGGACCCTGGGCATCTTTCTTTTGGTGTTTTTCAGAGTCCGTAGAAAGGCCTCTTTTTTTTAGTGTCCTAAGTTTTCATAACTGTGACCTTAATTGCCTACCTTCTGTAAGCTGTTAGTGTCTTAACGACCGTTCCACAGCTCCATATTCATTAATTGTGTTAAACGTGTTAACCCTCGCAAGGCTGCAGGCCCAGACGGCATCCCCAGCCGCGCCCTCAGAGCATGCGCAGACCAGCTGGCTGGTGTGTTTACGGACATATTCAATCAATCCCTATACCAGTCTGCTGTTCCCACATGCTTCAAGAAGGCCACCATTGTTCCTGTTCCCAAGAAAGCTAAGGTAACTGAGCTAAACGACTACCGCCCCGTAGCACTCACTTCCGTCATCATGAAGTGCTTTGAGAGACTAGTCAAGGACCATATCACCTCCACCCTACCTGACACCTAGACCCACTCCACTTGCTTACCGCCCAAATAGGTCCACAGACGATGCAATCTCAACCACACTGCACACTGCCCTAACCCATCTGGACAAGAGGAATACCTATGTGAGAGTAGGCAACACCGGGTGGTGAGGGTAGGCAACAACATCTCCACCCCGCTGATACTCAACACTGGGGCCCCACAAGGGTGCGTTCTGAGCCCTCTCCTGTACTCCCTGTTCACTCCACGGCTGCGTGGCCACGCACGCCTCCAACTCAATCATCAAGTTTGCGGACGACACAACAGTGGTAGGCTTGATTACCAACAACGACGAGACGGCTACAGGGAGGAGGTGCGTGTGAGGGCCCCTGAGTGTGGTGTCAGGAAAATAACCTCACACTCAACGTCAACAATACTAAGGAGATGATTGTGGACTTCAGGAAACAGCAGAGGGAACACCCCTATCCACATCGATGGAACAGTAGTGGAGAGGGTAGTAAGTTTTAAGTTCCTCGGCATACACATCACAGACAAACTGGAATTGGTCCTCCACAGACAGCATCGTGAAGAAGGCGCAGCAGCGCTCTTCAACCTCAGGAGGCTGGAAGAAATTCGGCTTGTCACCAAAAGCACTCTCACAAACTTCTACAGATGCACACGAGAGCATCCTGGCGGGCTGTATCACCGCCTGGTCGGCAACTGCTCCGCCCTGGCCTGCAGCTCTCCAGAGGGTAGTGGGGTCTGCACAACGCATCACCGGGCAAACTACCTGCCCTCCAGGACACCTACACCACCCGATGTTACAGGAAGGCCATAAAGATCATCAAGGACAATAACCACCGAGCCACGGCCTGTTCACTCCCGCTATCATCAGAAGGCGAGGTCAGTACAGGTGCATCAAAGCAGGACCGAGAGACTGAAAACAGCTTCTATCTCAAGGCCATCAGACTGTTAAACAGCAACCACTAACACTGAGTGGCCGCTGCCAACACACTGACTCAACTCCAGCCACTTTAATAATGGGAATTGATGGGAAATGATGTAAAATATATCACTAGCCACTTTAAACAATGCTACCTAATATAATGTTTACATACCCTACATTATTCATCTCATATGAATATGTATATACTGTACTCTATATCATCTACTGCATCCTTATGTAATACATGTATCACTAGCCACGTTAACTATGCCACTTTTGTTTACATACTCATCTCATATGTATATACTGTACTGATACCATCTGCTGTATCTTGCCTATGCTGCTCTGTACCATCACTCATTCATATATCTTTATGTACATATTCTTATCCCCTTACACTGTGCATAAGACAGTAGTTTTGGGAATTGTTAGTTAGATTACTTGCTGGTTATTACTGCATTGTCGGAACTAGAAGCACAAGCATTTCGCCACCTCGCATTAACATTCAACCATGTGTATGTGACAAATAAATTTGATTTGATTTGTTTATGGTTCATTGAACAAGCATGGGAGA
>NW_027035129.1:0-9662 GCF_034236695.1 Oncorhynchus nerka | reverse complement strand
TTCAAATCAGTTATAGAACCCAATGCCCTCTATCCTTGAGATGTTTCTACAACCTGGAGTCCACCAGTGGTAAATCCAATTGATTGGACATGATTTGGAAAAGCACACACCTGCATATATATATGTGGATATGATGAAGCAACATCTCAAGACATCAGTCAGGAAGTTAAAGCTTGGTCGCAAATGGGTCATCCACATGGACAATGACCCCCAAGCCTACTTCAAAAGTTGTGGCAAAATGGCTTAAGGACAACAAAGTCAGGGTATTGGAGTGGCCATCACAAAGCCCTGACCTCAATCCTATAGAACACTTGCGGGCAGAACTGAAAAAGTGTATGCGAGCAAGGAGGCCTACAGACCTGACTCTACCTTCTTGCCCTTTGTGCTGTTGTCTGTGCTCAATAATGTTTGTACCATGTTTTGTGCTGCTACCATGTTGTGTTGCTACCATGCGGTTTTGCTACCATGCGGTGTTGCTACCCTGCTGTGTTGCTACCCTGCTGTGTTGCTACCATGCTGTGTTGCTACCATGCTGTGTTTCTACCATGCTGTATTGCTACCATGCGGTGTTGCTGCCACGCGGTGTGGTGTTGCTACCACGCGGTGTTGCTACCACGCTGTGTTGCTACCATGCTGTGTTGCTACCATGCTGTATTGCTACCATGCTGTGTTGCTACCATGTTGTGTTGCTACCATGCTGTATTGCTACCATGCTGTGTTGCTACCACGTTGTGTTGCTACCACGCTGTGTTGCTACCACGTTGTGTTGCTACCACGCGGTGTTGCTACCACGCGGTGTTGCTACCACGTTGTGTTGCTACCACGCTGTGTTGCTACCACGTTGTGTTGCTGCCACGCTGTGTTGCTGCCACGCTGTGTTGCTACCACGCGGTGTTGCTACCACGTTGTGTTGCTACCATGCGGTGTTGCTACCACGCGGTGTGGTGTTGCTACCACGTTGTGTTGCTACCATGCTGTATTGCTACCACGCGGTGTGGTGATGCTACCACGCGGTGTTGTGTTGCTACCACGCGGTGTTGTGTTGCTGCCGCGCGGTGTGGTGTTGCTACCGCGCGGTGTGGTGTTGCTACCGCGCGGTGTGGTGTTGCTGCCGCGCGGTGTGGTGTTGCTGCCGCGCGGTGTTGCTACCACGTTGTGTTGCTACCACGCTGTATTGCTACCACGCTGTATTGCTACCACGCTGTGTTGCTACCACGTTGTGTTGCTACCATGCTGTATTGCTACCATGCTGTATTGCTACCATGCTGTGTTGCTACCACGTTGTGTTGCTGCCACGCTGTGTTGCTACCACGTGGTGTTGCTGCCACGTTGTGTTGCTACCACGCTGTGTTTCTACCACGTTGTGTTGCTACCACGCGGTGTTGCTACCACGTTGTGTTGCTACCACGCTGTGTTGCTACCACGCTGTGTTGCTGCCACGCTGTGTTGCTACCATGCGGTGTTGCTACCACGTGGTGTTGCTACCATGCTGTGTTGCTACCATGCTGTTACTACCCTGCTGTGTTGTCATGTGTGGCTGCCTTACTACATAAAGACAGACAACATCGTGAAAAAAAAAAAAAAAAAAGAAATAGCTATTAAATAAAAATAGCTATTACCATAATCATTATCATCAATCTGTTGCTTTAGCAAGTTTGTGTTTTGGAATCTTCAAAAGCGTTATAGACAAAAGGACAGAGGAGTTGACCTTATTTGTCTCGACAGCGTTGGCTGTTCAAAGCCTCTGTGTGCGTTGCGTTGCGCTGTCCTATCAAATTGGCAGCCTCCATCTATCAGAATAATGAATTGCCTTAGCTGCTAGATCCAGTTTAGATGAGGCTTCGTTCAGCTCCACTGGGCCTCAAACTCGCCGCAAGGAATTCAAACAGCATTTCATTATGTTGGCGGACGCACCTCAGTACCCACCACCTAACCGACTGCATCCACCCTTTCGCCTCCCTACCACTGAAGACATTGCTGCAACATGAACAAACTTGTTTGTAACATGCTATATGTTGTGAAAGAAATGGAAGACATTGCTGCAACATGTTGTTTGTAACATGCTATATGTTGTGAAAGAAATGGATTTCGTGGCATAAAACACATCGTTTTCCATAGCATGTTATAAACAATGCCCCAAAATAGTATAGAATGTTACAATACAAACAATGCCAGAATAATTATGGCATGTTAAAAAACTGTGCTGCAATAGTTATATGACTAGGCCTCTAAATGAGAGACTGCATATCATTGGAAAACCTAAAGTGCATTTCATAAATCCCCTTCAACCCGTTGGGAGTTAGTCTCTTGCAGCACTAAGCCGATACGTACCTAACCTCTTGTTCCCCTCGGCCCTTGAGAGCCAATTTGTTATTCGAGGGTCAAGACACGTCTTCCTAGACCTATCTGTACCTTGGCCTCATGAATGTATATTCTTTTTGACTTATTTCACCTTTATTTAGCCAGGTAGGCTAGATGAGAACAAGTTCTCATTTGCAACTGCGACCTGGCCAAGATAAAGCGTAGCAATTCGACACATACAACAACACAGAGTTACACATGGAATAAACAAAACATACAGTCAATAATACAGTAGGAAAAAAAGGGGGGGGAAGTATATATACAGTGAGTGCAAATGAGGTAAGATAAGGGAGTTAAGGCAATAAATAGGCCATGGTGGCGAAGTAATTACAATATACAGTGCCTTGCGAAAGTATTCGGCCCCCTTGAACTTTGCGACCTTATGCCACATTTCAGGCTTCAAACATAAAGATATAAAACTGTATTTTTTTGTGAAGAATCAACAACAAGTGGGACACAATCATGAAGTGGAACGACATTTATTGGATATTTCAAACTTTTTTAACAAATCAAAAACTGAAAAATTGGACGTGCAAAATTATTCAGCCCCCTTAAGTTAATACTTTGTAGCGCCACCTTTTGCTGCGATTACAGCTGTAAGTCGCTTGGGGTATGTCTCTATCAGTTTTGCACATCGAGAGACTGACATTTTTTCCCATTCCTCCTTGCAAAACAGCTCGAGCTCAGTGAGGTTGGATGGAGAGCATTTGTGAACAGCAGTTTTCAGTTCTTTCCACAGATTCTCGATTGGATTCAGGTCTGGACTTTGACTTGGCCATTCTAACACCTGGATATGTTTATTTTTGAACCATTCCATTGTAGATTTTGCTTTATGTTTTGGATTATTGTCTTGTTGGAAGACAAATCTCCGTCCCAGTCTCAGGTCTTTTGCACACTCCATCAGGTTTTCTTCCAGAATGGTCCTGTATTTGGCTCCATCCATCTTCCCATATATTTTAACCATCTTCCCTGTCCCTGCTGAAGAAAAGCAGGCCCAAACCATGATGCTGCCACCACCATGTTTGACAGTGGGGATGGTGTTCAGGGTGATGAGCTGTGTTGCTTTTACTCCAAACATAACGTTTTGCATTGTTGCCAAAAAGTTCAATTTTGGTTTCATCTGACCAGAGCACCTTCTTCCACATGTTTGGTGTGTCTCCCAGGTGGCTTGTGGCAAACTTTAAACAACACTTTTTATGGATATCTTTAAGAAATGGCTTTCTTCTTGCCATTCTTCCATAAAGGCCAGATTTGTGCAATATACGACTGATTGTTGTCCTATGGACAGAGTCTCCCACCTCAGCTGTAGATCTCTGCAGTTCATCCAGAGTGATCATGGGCCTCTTGGCTGCATCTCTGATCAGTCTTCTCCTTGTATGAGCTGAAAGTTTAGAGGGACGGCCAGGTCTTGGTAGATTTGCAGTGGTCTGATACTCCTTCCATTTCAATATTATCGCTTGCACAGTGCTCCTTGGGATGTTTAAAGCTTGGGAAATCTTTTTGTATCCAAATCCGGCTTTAAACTTCTTCACAACAGTATCTCGGACCTGCCTGGTGTGTTCCTTGTTCTTCATGATGCTCTCTGCGCTTTTAACGGACCTCTGAGACTATCACAGTGCAGGTGCATTTATACGGAGACTTGATTACACACAGGTGGATTGTATTTATCATCATTAGTCATTTAGGTCAACATTGGATCATTCAGAGATCCTCACTGAACTTCTGGAGAGAGTTTGCTGCACTGAAAGTAAAGGGGCTGAATAATTTTGCACGCCCAATTTTTCAGTTTTTGATTTGTTAAAAAAGTTTGAAATATCCAATAAATGTCGTTCCACTTCATGATTGTGTCCCACTTGTTGTTGATTCTTCACAAAAAATACATTTTTATATCTTTATGTTTGAAGCCTGAAATGTGGCAAAAGGTCGCAAAGTTCAAGGGGGCCGAATACTTTCGCAAGGCACTGTAGCAATGGAATGGTAGATGTGCAGAAGATGAATGTGCAAGTAGTGATACTGGGGTGCAAACGAGCAATATAAATAAATAAATACAGTATGGGGATGAGGTAGATAGATGGGCTGTTTACAGATGGGCTATGTACAGGTGCAGTGATCTGTGAGCTGCTCTGACAGCTGGTGCTTAAAGCTAGTGAGGGAGATATGAGTCTCCAGCTTCAGTGATTTTTGCAGTTCATTCTAGTCATTGGCACGAGAGAACTGGAAGGAAAGGCGACCAAAGGAGGAATTGGCATTGGGGGTGACCAGTGAGATATACCTGCTGGAGCGCGTGCTACGAGTGGGTGCTGCTATGGTGACCAGTGAGCTGAGATAAGGCGGGGATTTACCTAGCAGAGTATGAAGCGAGGGCCAACCAATGAGAGCGTACACGTCGCAGTGGTGGGTAGTGTATGGGGCTTTGGTGACAGAATGGATGGCACTGTGATAGACTGCATCCAATTTGTTGAGTAGAGTGTTGGAGGCTATTTTATAGATGACATCGCCGAAGTCGAGGATCGGTAGGATGGTCAGTTTTACGAGTTTGGCAGCATGAGTGAAGGATTCTTTGTTGCGAAATAAGAAGCCAATTCTAGATTTAATTTTGGATTGGAGGTGCTTAATGTGAGTCTTGGAAGGAGAGTTTACAGTCTACCCAGACACCTAGGTATTTTTAGTTGTCCACGCATTCTAAGTCAGAGCCGTCCAGAGTAGTGATGCTGGACGGGTGGGTATAAACGCCATTTAAAATGCTTCCTTTTTGTTCACCCACTAAAGGAGAGCTGGAAACATAGAATTATATATAGATGTTCTATGGCTGGAAAACTATCAGCTGCGTTCTGATTCCTCTCCTTTATTCATCTTCTTATCTCTTCCCCATCCCTCCCTTCCCTTGTTTATCATTCCTGTTACACACGCTCTATCTATCTGTCTATCTGTTGCTCTATCCATTCATCCCTCCCTTCCTCGATCTTTCCCTCCCTCCAGTGTGTCCAAGCAGCACGCGGTCATCCCCAGTCAGGTGTTTGAGCTGGAGGACGGCAGCAGCAGCTACAAGGACTTTGGCATGACCCGGAACAACCGCTTCAGCAGTGTGGGCCAGGCGTCCAAGAACATCATCCAGCCACCCGCCACTGTGCTGCACTTCTACAATGTCCCGCCCTGCATCACTGAGGACGAGCTGCAGAGGGTGGGTGTGGAGGGGAGGGAGGAAGGAAGGGGTGGGTGTTTAGGCTGGAATGGTGACTGATGTCTAGAGAGGCGGGAGGTTGGGTTAAGGGGAGGTTGAACCCTTTCTATAGTGGAATTAAACGTTTGGATGACCCTGAGAATGGGTAACAGGAGACTCTTGCCTATAGGGTAGAGAGGACACAAGCAAGTGGGGTGATTGTTCTTAACATTTTAATAAACAGGCATTAAAATGTTTGCAATATGTTTGCAATAAGTTATTTGGCATCAGACAGACAGTGGCCCAGTGGCCCTCCAAGACCAGGTTTGAATAACACTTGCCTCTAGTAGCCTATTTATTGTCCGGTGTTGAGATTCACATCATACCATCGCCATCTAGTGGATTATTTATACAAAACACCGAATGAAGCAATGTTGACGCAATAGCTGAACCCTTTCTGTTGTCTGCTTTATGTTTAGTTATGTACAGAGCATGAGGTACCCGGTTTCATCAAGTTCAAAGTCTTCGATGCAAAACGTAAGTGCTCATTCCATTCATTGTGTTGGACTAAATGGACGATATACAGCATGAGTCAATTCAGTAGAGGTACTTGTCATAGACATTCAGCTGTTTTTCTAATTGTGTCAGCAACAGCTAGGCACCTAAATGTAATTAACAAGGAATAAAATAAATAGATAAATAGTATTCTACTATGATTGATATGAATAGACCACTATGGATGCTTTTCTATAAATGTTCATAAATGCTTTCCAAATTATCATACATGTTGCAAATGCTTATAAATTGTAAGGCGTATCAATGTTTACGAATGATGAAATACTTAATAAATGCGCATAACATATTGTTATTTATTATTAACAAACAAGTTATCTTTTTCAATCACTGTCTTTTCAAGATGGCCGATGTTTTTCCCTCTCCCCTCTAGCCAGCTCCAAAACGATCTCAGGCTTATTCGAATTTGACAACAAGACACACGCTGTGGAGGTTCTAACAGTCCTCAACCACCACCAGATCAGAATACCAAGTAAGTCCTGTGTCTTACTCCGGAGAGAATGCTTGCTTCAAGGACAGAAAAGTAGAGCGAGAGATGATGAGAGAATGACAGAAAGAGAATGGGTCACAAGGCAGTAGGCTGGATTCAAACCTCTGCCAGCACCATATGTGTGCCAGAGACTGCAGCCCTAGAAAACCACTAGAAAACCCATGCCAACTCCTCTGTCTCTTTTTAAATGACATCTTCGAGACATTTAACATGGTTCTGCAACTATCCACCTAAAAAAATAAATATATAAGGTTAACATCCACACGGAAATCTAATTAGCACAATACAAATGCAATTATTAAGAGGCTAGATAAAAATAGCTAATCCTGGCGACCAATGTTCTAGCATGAATTTATTGAGGCGTGCAGCTCAGGGATGTGAAGGTGTTACAAGCCTGGTCTATGTGTTTAGTGTAATTAACAACTATCAAATGAAAAGCAAAGACTCAATCAAATAATGACTCCGTAGAACGAGGAATGCATTTACTCAATTCAACGAATATTAATGTATTAGTCACGAAATCAATGAGATTCAAACAATTACAGTGTACATGAAATATGTGATGCATTACAGCATAACGCAGAGTAAATGACTATCACCAACAGGCTAAGACTTCACGTGGTTACACACGTCTTCAGTTCAGAATCATCTCTTCAGAGAAAAAAAAACTGTGTGTGTCTGATACACGTAGGAGCTTGGTAGCAAGTTCTCAAAGTGTGAGCAAATTCACTTCCCTCTTAACCAAATTCAAGCGGGAACGCACCCCCAATCTGAATGAACACTTCACAACACACCCAGATTCTTATATAATCAACTCAATTTTAATGTTTATGATGGACAACAGGAACGTGCATAATAACCTGTCAACCCAATATACAATTTTTAAAATTTATGTAACCTTTATTTAGCTAGGCAAGTCAGTTAAGAACAAATTCTTATTTACAATGACGGCCTACCCCGGCCAAACCCTAACCCGGACGACGCCAATTGTGTGCCGCCCTATGGGACTATGGGTTGTGATACAGCCTGGAATCAAACCAGGGTCTATAGTGACGCCTCTACCACTGAAATGCAGTGCCTTAAGACTGCTGCGTCACTCGGGAGCCCAAAGACTCGTCCCCATACCGGGAGTCAAACCTAGGCCGCCTGGGTGAAAACCAGGAATCCTAACCTCTTGAATATTACCGCCATCCATCCGGACAATGTCAAATAGAATCAACACGACAGGCTAGCCGCTAGACGCCTGTTCATCACTGGCCTTCATCATCGTTCACATTTGTTCACTCTCTCTATTTTTCGACTACAATACAAGTTAAAGACATGTTTGTTTTATTCTTCCCTTGTGCTCCTCCGATACACAGCAGGTATTCACCTTCACACTGGCCCGACAACGCAAACAAAAGCCAGTAGACTTTGGGTCTTTTTTTATTTTCTTTTTACTGTGAGGCAAATCAAAAATCGAGCCCCCCTCAAACAACTCCATCTTGTGCTTTCATTATTTGTTTTTGTGGCAGAGGAGGAAAATTGCAGGAGAAAGCTTTGTGTTCTCTAGTAATAATGGCTTTCATACAGACAGCCTCAAGCCACAGTCTCTTTGTGGGTTGGCAGGCGTAAGGTCCCCAGTTACCTGAAAATAGTCAGAATACAGAATATAAGGAATAACCCCTTGAGGCAACACAACACACACACACACTCACTCCATCATTCGCTCACTCACACATAATATGTACATACAGTGGGGCAAAAAAGTATTTAGTCAGCCAAAAATTGTTCTCCCACTTAAAAAGATGAGAGAGGCCTGTAATTTTCATCATAGATACACTTCAACTATGACAGACAAAATTAGGCAAAAAAATCCAGAAAATCACATTGTAGGATTTTTAATGAATTTATTTGCAAATTATGGTGGAAAATAAGTATTTGGTCACCTACAACCAAGCAAGATTTCTGGCTCTCACAGACCTGTAACTTCTTCTTTAAGAGGCTCCTCTGTCCTCCACTCGTTACCTGTATTAATGGCACCTGTTTGAACTTGTTATCAGTATAAAAGACACCTGTCCACAACCTCAAACAGTCACACTCCACTATGGCCAAGACCAAAGAGCTGTCAAAGGACACCAGAAACAAAATTGTAGACCTGCACCAAGCTGGGAATCTACAATAGGTAGGCAGCTTGGTTTGAAGAAATCAACTGTGGGAGCAATTATTAGGAAATGGAAGACATACAAGACCACTGGTAATCTCCCTCGATCTGGGGCTCCACGCAAGATCTCACCCCGTGGGGTCAAAATGATCACAAGAACGGTGAGCAAAAATCCCAGAACCACACGGGGGGACCTAGTGAATGACCTGCAGAGAGCTGGGGCCAAAGTAACAAAGCCTACCATCAGTAACACACTACGCCGCCAGGGACTCAAATCCTGCAGTGCCAGATGTGTCCCCCTGCTTAAGCCAGTACATGTCCAGGCCCGTCTGAAGTTGGCTAGAGAGCATTTGGATGATCCAGAAGAAGATTGGGAGAATGTCATAGGGTCAGATGAAACCAAAATATAACTTTTTGGTAAAAACTCAACTCGTCGTGTTTGGAGGACAAAGAATGCTGAGTTGCATCCAAAGAACACCATACCTACTGTGAAGCATGGAGGTGGAAACATCATGCTTTGGGGCTGTTTTTCTGCAAAGGGACCAGGACGACTGATCCGTGTAAAGGAAAGAATGAATGGGGCCATGTATCGTGAGATTTTGAGTGAAAACCTCCTTCCATCAGCAAGGGCATTGAAGATGAAACGTGGCTGGGTCTTTCAGCATGACAATGATCCCAAACACACCGCCCGGGCAACGAAGGAGTGGCTTCGTAAGAAGCATTTCAAGGTCCTGGAGTGGCCTAGCCAGTCTCCAGATCTCAACACCATAGAAAATCTTTGGAGGGAGTTGAAAGTCCGTGTTGCCCAGCAACAGCCCCAAAACATCACTGCTCTAGAGGAGATCTGCATGGAGGAATGGGCCAAAATACCAGCAACAGTGTGTGAAAACCTTGTGAAGACTCACAGAAAACGTTTGACCTCGGTGTCATTGCCA
>NW_027035128.1:0-9659 GCF_034236695.1 Oncorhynchus nerka | reverse complement strand
AGTTGAAGTTGAAAGTTTACATACACCTTAGCCAAATACATTTAAACTCAGTTTTCACAATTCCTGACATTGAATCTAGTAAAAATTCCCTGTCTTAGGTCAGTTAGGATCACCACTTTATTTTAAGAATGTGAAATGTCAGAATAATAGTAGAGTGATTTATTAAATCTTTTATTTCTTTCATCACATTTCCCAGTTAGGTCAAGTTTTACATAAACTCAATTAGTATTTGGTAGCATTGACTTTAAATTGGTACCTTGGGTCAAACGTTTAGGGTAGCCTTCTAGCTTCAACAATAAATTGGGTGAATTTTGGCCCATTCACTCCTGACAGAGCTGGTGTAACTGGGTCAGGTTGAAGGCCTCCTTGCTGCACACACTTTTCAGTTCTGCCCACAAATGTTCTATAGGGTTGAGGTCAGGGCTTTGTGATGGCCACTCCAATACCTCGATTTTGTTGTCCTTAAACCATTTTCCACAACTTTGGAAGTATGCTTGGGGTCATTGTCCATTTGGAAGACCCATTTGTGACCAAAGCTTTAACTTCCTGACTGATGTCTTGAGATGTTGCTTCAATACTGACATAATTTTTCCATCCTCATGATGCCATTTATTTTGTGAAGTGCACCAGTCCTCCTGCAGCAAAGCACCTCCACAACATGATACCATCCCATACTTCACGGTTGGGATGGTGTTCTTGACTTACCAAGCCTCCCCTTTTTCCTCCAAACATAACAATGGTCATTATGGCCCAACCAGTTCTATTTTTGTTTCATCAGACCAGAGGACATTTCTCCAAAAAATTGCGACTTTTGTCCCCAAGTGCAGTTCCTTCTCTCTCTTTCCCCCTCTCTCCCTTTCCCAAGTGCAGTTAGCCAGGCTGGTCCAGGCATGTACAGTGGGGAGAACAGTATTTGATCCTGCTGATTTTGTATGTTTGCCTGACAAAGAAATTATCAGTCTGTAATTTTAATGGTAGTTTTATTTGAACAGTGAGAGACAGAATAAAATCCAGAAAAACACATGTCAAAATGTTATAAATTGATTTCCATTTAATGAGGGAAATAAGTATTTGACCCCCCAATCAGAAAGATTACTGGCTCCCAGGTATATTTTATACAGGTAACAGGCTGAGATTAGGAGCACACTCTTAAAGGGAGTATAAACTCTTAAAGGGAGTATAAACTCTTAGGGAGTGCTGCAATTTATTACCTGTATAAAACACCACCTGTCACAGAAGCAATCAATCAGATTCCAAACTCCACCATGGCCAGACCAAAGAGCTCTCCAAGGATGTCAGGGACAAGATTGTAGACCTACAAGGCTGGAATGGGCACAAGACCATCGCCAAGCAGCTTGGTGAGAAGGTGACAACAGTTGGTGCGATTATTCGCAAATGGAAGAAACAAAAGAACTGTCAATCTCCCTCGGCCTGGGGCTCCATGCAGATCTCACCTCATTGAGGTGCAATGATCATGAGAACAGTGAGGAATCAGCCCAGAACTACACAGGAGGATCTTGTCAATGATCTCAAGGCAGCTGGGACCATAGTCACCAAGAAAACAATTGGTAACACACTACGCTGTGAAGGACTGAAATCCTGCAGCGCCCGCAAGGCCCCCCTGCTCAAGAAAGCACATATACATGCCCGTCTGAAGTTTAAATCATTCAGATGTTCATTGTCAGAGGACAACTGGGTGAAAGTGTTGTGGTCAGATGAGACCAAAATGGAGCTCTTTGGCATCAACTCAACTTGCCGTGTTTGGAGGAGGAGGAATACTGCCTATGACCCCAAGTACACTATCCTCACCGTCAAACATGGAGGTGGAAACATTATGCTTTGGGGGGGGGTCCTGCTAAGGGGACAGGACAACTTCACCGCATCAAAGGGACGATGGACGGGGCCTTGTACCGTCAAATCTTGGGTGAGAACCTCCTTCCCTCAGCCAGGGCATTGAAAATGGGTAGTGGATGGGTATTCCAGCATGACAATGACCCAAAACACACGGCCAAGGCAACAAAGGAGTGGCTCAACAAGAAGCACATTAAGATCCTGGAGTGGCCTAGCCAGTCTCCAGACCTTAATCCCATAGAACATCTGTAGAGGGAGCTGAAGGTTCGAGTTGCCAAACATCAGCCTCGAAACCTTAATGACTTGGAGAAGATCTGCAAAGAGGAGTGGGACAAAATCCCTCCTGAGATGTGTGCAAACCTGGTGGCCAACTATAAGAAACCTCTGACATCTGATTGCCAACAAGGGTTTTGCCACCAAGTACTAAGTCATGTTTTGCAGGGGGTCAAATACTTATTTTCCCTCATTAAAATGCAAATCAATTTATAACATTTTTCGACATGCCTGGACCTGGACCAGCCTGGACCAGCCTGGCTAAAACACTTCACATGATATAGTAACATAGAGCTATGTACCAGCCTGGACCAGCCTGGCTAAAACACTTCACATGATATAGTAACATAGAGCTATGTACCAGCCTGGACCAGCCTGGCTAAAACACTTCACATGATATAGTAACATAGAGCTATGTACCAGCCTGGACCAGCCTGGCTAAAACACTTCACATTATATAGTAACATAGAGCTATGTACCAGCCTGGACCAGCCTGGCTAAAACACTTCACATGATATAGTAACATAGAGCTATGTACCAGCCTGGACCAGCCTGGCTAAAACACTTCACATTATATAGTAACATAGAGCTATGTACCAGCCTGGACCAGCCTGGCTAAAACACTTCACATTATATAGTAACATAGAGCTATGTACCAGCCTGGACCAGCCTGGCTAAAACACTTCACATTATATAGTAACATAGAGATATGTACCAGCCTGGACCAGCCTGGCTAAAACACTTCACATTATATAGTAACATAGAGACATGTACCAGCCTGGACCAGCCTGGCTAAAACACTTCACATTATATAGTAACAGAGCTATGTACCAGCCTGGCTAAAACACTTCACATTATATAGTAACAGAGCTATGTACCAGCCTGGCTAAAACACTTCACATTATATAGTAACAGAGCTATGTACCAGCCTGGCTAAAACACTTTACATGATATAGTAACAGAGCTATGTACCAGCCTGGCTAAAACACTTCACATTATATAGTAACAGAGCTATGTACCAGCCTGGCTAAAACACTTCACATTATATAGTAACAGAGCTATGTACCAGCCTGGCTAAAACACTTCACATTATATAGTAACAGAGCTATGTACCAGCCTGGCTAAAACACTTCACATTATATAGTAACATAGAGCTATGTACCAGCCTGGCTAAAACACTTCACATTATATAGTAACAGAGCTATGTACCAGCCTGGCTAAAACACTTCACATTATATAGTAACAGAGCTATGTACCAGCCTGGCTAAAACACTTCACATTATATAGTAACAGAGCTATGTACCAGCCTGGACCAGCCTGGCTAAAACACTTCACATTATATAGTAACAGAGCTATGTACCAGCCTGGCTAAAACACTTCACATTATATAGTAACAGAGCTATGTACCAGCCTGGCTAAAACACTTCACATTATATAGTAACAGAGCTATGTACCAGCCTGGCTACAACACTTCACATTATATAGTAACAGAGCTATGTACCAGCCTGGCTAAAACACTTCACATTATATAGTAACAGAGCTATGTACCAGCCTGGCTAAAACACTTCACATTATATAGTAACATAGAGCTATGTACCAGCCTGGCTAAAACACTTCACATTATATAGTAACAGAGCTATGGACCAGCCTGGCTAAAACACTTCACATTATATAGTAACAGAGCTATGTACCAGCCTGGCTAAAACACTTCACATTATATAGTAACAGACCTTCACAATCAATGACTTGGTGTACTGTAGGATGTTATTTCCCTGACAGGATGACCTCTAATGCTCTCTTTCTTTCTCTCCCCTCCCCGTCTCCCTCTCTCTCCCTCCCCCTCTCTCCCATTCCCTTCCCCCTCTCTCAGATATTCCAGACCAGTGCTCTCCGTCTCCCTGTAATCCTCGAGGTACGGTGCGCTGTGAGGACCAAAAGGGCGGCTTCCTCTGCCACTGCTTCACTGGCTGGACAGGAGTCCGTTGTGAGAAAGGTACTGTGACACGATCTACAGAAACTCAGTGGATTGGTCCACGTTGCAGCCCACTGGCTGGACAGGAGTCCGTTGTGAGAAAGGTACTGTGACACGATCTACAGAAACTCAGTGGATTGGTCCACGTTGCAGCCCACTGGCTGGACAGGAGTCCGTTGTGAGAAAGGTACTGTGACACGATCTACAGAAACAGTGGATTGGTCCACGTTGCAGCCCACTGGCTGATCCACCAATCACCTGGCGTCAGAAATAACTACTCATTACTAGTTGGAGATCAGTCAGTCACAATTTAACCACAATACATCCCCGATGTGATGCTGAGGAATAGGACCAGTGTGTTGGGGACATAGTCTGGCCACATGGCCAGGGAGAAACTACTGTGTTGTTGTTGCGTCACACATACAAGTGACAGAGGTGGGGACAGAGATGATTTTCTACAGTGTCACACTGTCTCCAGCATGTGACAATATGATCGGTACAGGGTGAGTCCTGTCTGACCTTGACTTGGATAGACAGTGACAAAGATGTCTCCATCCACACAGACACACACACACCGTCCCTGGAGTACCACTGGGCTCTGTGTGAGTTGTCTGTATGTCTCTGCCCTCTCTCTCTCTCTCTCTCTTAAACTTTCTCTATATCTCTGCCCTCTCTGTCTCTCTCTCCTTTCTCTATATGTCTCTACCCTCTCTCTCTCTCTCTCTCTCCCTTTCTCTCTACGTCTCTTACTGTCTCTCTCTCTCCTTTCTCTATATGTCTCTACCCTCTCTCTCTCTCTCTCTCTCCCTTTCTCTATATGTCTCTGCCTCTCTCTCCCTCCCTTCCTCTCTGTGTCTCTATATGTCTCTATGCCTCTCTCTCTCTCCCTTTCTCTATATGTCTCTATGCCTCTCTCTCTCTCTCTCTCCCTTTCTCTATATGTCTCTATGCCTCTCTCTCCCTTTCTCTATATGTCTCTATGTCTCTCTCTCTCTCTCTCTCCCTTTCTCCCTATGTCTCTATGCCTCTCTCTCTCTCTCTCTCCCACTGCTCTATATGTCTCTCTGCTCCTCTCTCTCTCTCTCTCTCCCTTTCTCTATGTCTCTATGCCTCTCTCTCTCTCTCTCTCTCTCCCTTTCTCTATATGTCTCTATGCCTCTCTCTCTCTCTCTCTCTCCCTTTCTCTATATGTCTCTATGCCTCTCTCTCTCTCTCTCTCCCTTTCTCTATATGTCTCTATGCCTCTCTCTCTCTCTCTCTCTCCTTTCTCTATATGTCTCTATGCCTCTCTCTCTCTCTCTCTCTCTCCCTTTCTCTATATGTCTCTATGCCTCTCTCTCTCTCTCCCTTTCTCTATATGTCTCTATGCCTCTCTCTCTCTCTCTCTCTCTCTCTCTCTCCCTTTCTCTATATGTCTCTATGTCTCTCTCTCTCTCCCTTTCTCTATATGTCTCTATGACTCTCTCTCTCTCCCTTTCTCTATATGTCTCTATGTCTCTCTCTCTCTCCCTTTCTCTATATGTCTCTCTGTGTCTGTATGTCGGTCGGGTCAATATGGACTGGATGTGCAGGAAGTGAACAGGTCACATGTAGAGCAGAATGAGAAGTCACATGACCCTGCGAAGAGAAGGTCAGCGCTGGGCTGGTTACAGGGGGCTGGTGACCTGTCTCTACGGAGGGGGCTGGTGACCTGTCTCCTACGAGGGCTGGGGACCTGTCTACACGGGGGGACCTGTCTGCTGGGACCTGTCTCTACGGAGGGGGGGGGACCTGTCTCTACGGAGGGGGCTGGGGACCTGTCTCTACGGAGGGAGGGGCTGGTGACCTGTCTGTACGGGGGGAGGGGGCTGGTGACCTGTCTGTACGGAGGGAGGGGGCTGGTGGCCTGTCTGTACGGAGGGAGGGGGCTGTTGACCTGTCTGTACGGAGGGAGGGGGCTGGTGACCTGTCTGTACGGAGGGAGGGGGCTGGTGACCTGTCTGTACGGAGGGAGGGGCTGGTGACCTGTCTGTACGGAGGGAGGGCTGGTGACCTGTACTGTGCCTGTCTGCAGGGAGGGCGGAGTGGAGGGGGCTGGTGACCTGTCTGTACGGAGGAGGGGGCTGTTGACCTGTCTGTACGGAGGGAGGAGGCTGGTGACCTGTCTGTCGTACGGAGGGAGGAGGCTGGTGACCTGTCTGTACGGAGGGAGGAGGCTGGTGACCTGTCTGTACGGAGGGAGGAGGCTGGTGACCTGTCTGTACGGAGGGAGGGGGCTGGTGACCTGTCTGTACGGAGGGAGGGGGCTGGTGACCTGTCTGTACGGACGGAGGGGCTGGTGACCTGTCTGTACGGAGGGAGGAGGCTGGTGACCTGTCTGTACGGAGGGAGGGGGCTGGTGACCTGTCTGTGTGAATGCCCCCTGCACTGCTGCTGTCTGTTTCCCAAATGACCCCTAGTCCTGATTATAGTGCACTACTTTTGACCAGAACACCATGAGACTAGGGAGCCATTTGGAATGCAGACTCCATCTCTCACTGTTCTGTGGTGACTCATCCTGCCACCCAGCCGTTGGTCGGCGGGCGAAGCCAAAACACAACGTGTCTGACTGACTCTGAGGCGGAGGCTTTTCCACTGACCAACCACACGCACACAGAAACCATTCAGCTCATCAGAGCAGAGTCACTCTAAGCCGCCGGAAAAGAGACGTGTGTGTGATTTATTTAGTTAAAGACGATGTATAAACGTTTTAATCAGAACTCACATTAAAGTGTCATGTGACACTTAGCTACGTTCAATGTAGTTGATGGATAAAGTGATTGGTTCATATTGTCACATGTCCTCTGTGTCTCTCCTGTGATTGGCAGATGTCAACGAGTGCAACAAGAGGAATGGAGGATGTGACCACGAGTGTAACAACACTATGGGTAGCTACCATTGCTCCTGTCGCCGCGGTTACATGCTGGTCGGACGCCAGATGTGTAACGGTAAGACACACACACACACACACACACACCTTACCTGAAGGAAGTATTGAACTGTCCTTACTGTGTGTGTGTGTGTTTCAGACGTGAATGAGTGCCAGGATCCAGGTATGTGTGGGACAGCGAGGTGTGTGAACCAGGATGGAGCCTATGACTGTCTGTGTGAGACGGGATATGTTTACGACAACAACACCAAGACCTGCCTAGGTGAGCAGTACACCAAAAACACATGACTCAGTACTGACACATTATATACACCAAGACCTGCCTAGGTGAGCAGTACACCAAAAACACATGACTCAGTACTGACACATTATATACACCAAGACCTGCCTAGGTGAGCAGTCCACCAAAACACATTACTCAGTACTGACATTATACACCAAGACCTGCCTAGGTGAGCAGTCCACCAAAAACACATGACTCAGTACTGACACATTATATACACCAAGACCTGCCTAGGTGAGCAGTCCACCAAAAACACATGACTCAGTACTGACACATTATATACACCAAACACTAGGTGAGCAGTACACAAAAACATGACTCAGTACTGACACATTATATACCAAGACCTGCCTAGGTGAGCAGTCCACCAAAAACATGACTCAGTACTGACACATTATATGCACACCAGACCTGCCTAGGTGAGCAGTCCACCAAAACACATGACTCAGTACTGACACATTATATACACCAAGACCTGCCTGGGTGAGCAGTCCACCAAAAAACACATGACTCAGTACTGACACATTATATACACCAAGACCTGCCTAGGTGAGCAGTCCACCAAAACACATGACTCAGTACTGACACATTATATACACCAAGACCTGCCTAGGTGAGCAGTCCACCAAAAACACATGACTCAGTACTGACACATTATATACACCAAGACCTGCCTAGGTGGGCAGTCCACCAAAAACACATGACTCAGTACTGACACATTATATACACCAAGACCTGCCTAGGTGAGCAGTACACCAAAAACACATGACTCAGTACTGACACATTATATACACCAAGACCTGCCTAGGTGAGGCAGTACACCAAAAACACATTACTCAGTACTGACACATTATATACACCAAGACCTGCCTAGGTGAGCAGTCCACCAAAACACATGTACTTCAGTACTGACACATTATACACCCAGACCTGCCTAGGTGAGCAGTACACCAAAAACACATTACTCAGTACTGACACATTATATACCAAGACCTGCCTAGGTGAGCAGTCTAAAAAACACATGACTCCTGACACATTATATACACCAAACACAGGTGCAGTCCTGCAAAAACACATTAGTACTGACACATTATATACACCAAGACCTGCCCTAGGTAGACAGTCCACCAAAACACATGACTCAGTACTGACACATTATATACACCAAGACCTGCCTAGGTGAGCAGTCCACCAAAAACACATGACTCAGTACTGACACATTATATACACCAAGACCTGCCTAGGTGGCAGTCCACCAAAAACACATGACTCAGTACTGACACATTATATACACCAAGACCTGCCTAGGTGAGCAGTCCACCAAAAACACATGACTCAGTACTGACATTATATACATAAGACCTGCCTAGGTATACACTCAGTACTGACACATTATATACCAAGACCCTAGGTGAGCAGTACACCAAAAACACATGACTCGAAGTACTGACACATTATATACCAAGACCTGCCTAGGTGAGCAGTCCACCAAAACACATGACTTATATACACCAAGACCTGCCTGGGTGAGCAGTCCACCAAAAACACATGACTCAGTACTGACACATTATATACACCAAGACCTGCCTAGGTGAGCAGTCCACCAAAAACACATGACTCAGTACTGACATTATATGCACAAGACCTGCCTAGGAGGGCAGTCCACCAAAAACACATGACTCAGTACTGACACATTATATACACCAAGACCTGCCTAGGTGAGCAGTCCACCAAAAACACATGACTCAGTACTGACATTATATACACCAAGACCTGCCTAGGTGTACCACCAAAAACACATGACTCATACTATATACACCAAGACCTGCCTAGGTGAACAGTCCACCAAAACACATGACTCAGTACTGACACATTATATACACCAAGACCTGCCTAGGTGAGCAGTACACCAAAAACACATGACTCAGTACTGACACATTATATGCACAAGACCTGCCTAGGTGAGCAGAGCAGTCCACCAAAAAAACACATGACTCACATGACTGACACATTATATACACCAAGACCTGCCTGGGTGAGCAGTCCACCAAAAACACATGACTCAGTACTGACATTATATACACCAGACCTGCCTAGGTGAGCAGTCCACCAAAAACACATGACTCGAGTACTGACACATTACATATGCACCAAGACCTGCCTAGGTGACAGTCCACCAAAAACACATGACTCAGTACTGACACATTATATACACCAAGACCTGCCTGAGTGAGCAGTCCACCAAAAACACATGACTCAGTACTGACACATTATATACACCAAGACCTGCCTAGGTGAGCAGTCCACCAAAAACACATGACTCAGTACTGACACATTATATACACCAAGACCTGCCTAGGTGAGCAGTCCAC
>NW_027035127.1:0-5000 GCF_034236695.1 Oncorhynchus nerka | reverse complement strand
CAAAAACCTATACATACCTTGGCCTAAACATCAGCGCCACAGGTAACTTCTACAAAGCTGTGAACGATCTGAGAGACAAGGCAAGAAGGGCCTTCTATGCCATCAAAAGGAACATAAATTTCAACATACCAATTAGGATCTGGCTAAAAATACTTGATCAGTCATAGAGCCCATTGCCCTTTATGGTTGTGAGGTCTGGGGTCCGCTCACCAACCAAGACTTCACAAAATGGGACAAACACCAAATTGAGACTCTGCACGCAGAATTCTGCAAAAATATCCTCCGTGTACAACGTAGAACACCAAATAATGCATGCAGAGCAGAATTAGGCCGATACCCACTAATTATCAAAATCCAGAAAAGAGCCGTTAAATTCTATAACCACCTAAAAGGAAGCGATTACCAAACCTTCCATAACAAAGCCATCACCTACAGAGAGATGAACCTGGAGAAGAGTCCCCTAAGCAAGCTGGTCCTGGGGCTCTGTTCACAAACACAAACACACCCTATAGAGCCCCAGGACAGCAGCACAATTAGACCCAACCAAATCATGAGAAAACAAAAAGATAATTACTTGACACATTGGAAAGAATTAACAAAAAAACAGAGCAAAGTAGAATGCTATTTGGCCCCACACAGAGAGTACACAGCGGCAGAATACCTGACCACTGTGACTGACCCAAAATTAAGGAAAGCTTTGACTATGTACAGACTCAGTGAGCATAGCCTTGCTATTGAGAAAGGCCGCCGTAGGCAGACATGAGCTCTCAGAGAAGACAGGCTATGTGCTCACTGCCCACAAAATGAGGTGGAAACTGAGCTGCACTTCCTAACCTCCTGCCCAAATGTATGACCATATTAGAGAGACATATTCCCCCCAGATTACACATATCCACAAAGAATTCAAAAACAAATCCAATTTTGATAAACTCCCATATCTACTGGGTGAAATTCCACAGTGTGCCATCACAGCAGCAAGATTTGTGACCTGTTGCCACGAGAAAAGGGCAACCAGTGAAGAACAAACACCATTGTAAATACAACCCATATTTATGCTTATTTATTTTCCCTTGTGTACTTTAACCATTTGTACATTGTTAAAACACTGTATATATATTTAATATGACATTTGTAATGTCTTTATTGTTTTGAAACTTCTGTATGTGTAATGTTTACTGTTAATTTTTATTGTTTATTTCACTTTATATATTCACTTTATATATTCACTTTATATATTATCTACCTCACTTGCTTTGGCAATGTTATCACATGTTTCCCATGCCAATAAAGCCCTTGAATTGAATTGAATTGAATTGAGAGAGAGAGAGACAATGAGAGAGAGAGAGAGATGTTCGAGGTGTCTCAGGGTGTTTAATACATAAATAGTGGAGGATTGTTCAGGTATATCATTATGTCATCAAAGCCTCTCTTCTCTCTCTCTCTCTGTCTCTGTGTTGCCACTTCATTTATTAAGACTGCACTCAGATCGATACACATACACTCCACGCTGCCTGCTGACAACATAATCTCATCATCAGAAATTTGGCTTCAGTCGTCAGCAACATGAGCTACTGCACTGCTTATCTGAGATGACAAGAGCAGAGAGAGAGAGAGAGAGAGGAGGAGAGAGAGAGAGAGGCAGGGAGAGAGAGGCAGGGAGAGAGAGAGAGAGAGGCAGATAGAGAGGGAGGAGAGAGAGAGAGACAGAGAGAGAGGCAGAGAGAGAGAGAGAGAGAGAGAGGAGAGAGAGAGAGAGAGAGAGAGAGAGAGAGAGAGAGAGAGACAGAGGGAGAAAGAGAGACAGAGAGAGGCAGAGAGAGGCAGAGAGAGAGGGAGAGAGAGAGAGAGAGAGAGAGAGAGAGAGAGAGCAACAGCCTATTGTGAGTTGAGTGTTTTACTCAGAACTTAGAAACCTTTTTTTAAACAACACACCAATGATTTTTGTGCTCCTTAACATAGCCTGGATCGATCAGTAGCTGTGTAGACTGACCCCCCACACACACACAGACTGGTAGAGTGATCTGAGTGGAACAGGGCGTTGGCCAACCATACCTCTCTCACCTTAAGCGCCACAAACAAGCAGTACTATTGAATCCAACTCTAATAACAAGGAAGTAGTGGAGTGTATTCTGTGTCCCAAACACAGCAAGTAGCCACTCACATTGCCCCTTACTCCCCTATGGGCACTGGTCAATGTAGTGCACTATATAGGGAATAGGGCTCTGGTCAACGTAGACACAGTGGTAACGAGTGGTAACGAGACACAGTGGTAACCAGACACAGTGGTAACCAGACACAGTGGTAACCAGTGGTAACCAGACACAGTGGTATCCAGACACAGTGGTAACCAGACACAGTGGTAACCAGTGGTAACCAGACACAGTGGTAACCAGACACAGTGGTAACCAGACACAGTGGTAACCAGACACAGTGGTAACCAGTGGTAACCAGACACAGTGGTAACCAGACACAGTGGTAACCAGACACAGTGGTAACCAGACACAGTGGTAACCAGTGGTAACCAGACACATTGGTAACCAGTGGTAACCAGTGGTAACCAGACACAGTGGTAACCAGTGGTAACCAGACACAGTGGTAACCAGTGGTAACCAGACACAGTGGTAACCAGTGGTAACCAGACACAGTGGTAACCAGTGGTAACCAGACACAGTGGTAACCAGACACAGTGGTAACCAGTGGTAACCAGACACAGTGGTAACCAAACACAGTGGTAACCAGACACAGTGGTAACCAGTGGTAACCAGACACAGTGGTAACCAGTGGTAACCGAGTGGTAACCAGACACAGTGGTAACCAGACACAGTGGTAACCAGACACAGTGGTAACCAGTGGACACAGTGGTAACCAGTGGTAACCAGACACAGTGGTAACACACTCATTCACAATAGTCTCCTACATATTTGCCATGTTTAACAGGAGAACATCATTTTTCAATGCAAATGAGATTATAAAGGGTGAGGAAGTGTACAAACTATTTATAACTAATTTGTTCAGCAATGTTCAAATGAAGCTGTTTTCATCCCAATATAAAAATCCTTTCTGGGTAACGATGAAGTACCTTTACTGTGATTGTTTTTCATTTAAAATAAGACCATGGGCCACGGCAGTTCACAATCTTCTAGCAAAGGAAGAGTAGCGACGGCAATGAAACAGAGAGAGAATTAACCGTGTAGCAGGAGGAGTCAATAATGTGTCAGAAAAAGAAAATCCACATTCATCCAATTCACAGGGACATTTCCTTGAGGAGTCTGAGACCAGGTGGTCTGGGAGGAAGGGTCTGAGTGGGGAGGTCTGAGGTGGGGAAGGTCTGCAGTGGGGAGAGGTCTGAGTGGGGAGAGGTCTGAGTGGGGAGAGGTCTGAGTGGGAAGAAAGTCAGTCTGGGAGGTCTGAGTGGGAGAGGTCTGGCAGGTAAGAGAGAGGTCTGAGTGGGAAGGGGTCTGGGTGCGGGAGAGGTCTGAGTGGGAGAGAAAGTCGGTCTGGGAGAGGTCTGAGTGGGGAGAGGTCGGTCTGGGAGAGGTCTGAGTGGGGAGAGGTCTGAGTGGGGAGAGGTCGGTCTGGGAGGGGTCTGAGTGGGGAGAGGTCTGAGTGGGGAGAGGTCTGAGTGGGGAGAGGTCTGAGTGGGGAGTGGTCTGAGTGGGAGAGCTCTGAGTGGGGAGAGGTCTGAGTGGGGAGAGCTCTGAGTGGGGAGAGGTCTGAGTGGGGAGAGGTCTGAGTGGGGAGAGGTCGGTCTGGGAGAGGTCTGAGGGGAGAGCTCTGGAGGAGAGGTCTGAGTGGGGAGAGGTCTGAGTGGGGAGAGGTCTGAGTGGGGAGAGGTCTGAGTGGGGAGAGGTCTGAGTGGGGAGAGGTCTGAGTGGGGAGAGGTCTGAGTGGGGAGAGGTCTGTCTGGGAGACGTCTGAGTGGGGAGAGGTCTGAGTGGGGGAGAGGTCTGAGTGGGGAGAGGTCTGAGTGGAGAGAGGTCTGAGTGGGGAGAGATCTGAGTGGGGAGAGGTCTGAGTGGGGAGAGGTCAGTCTGGGAGTGGTCTGAGTGGGGAGAGGTCTGAGAGGGGAGAGGTCTAAGTGGGGAGAGGTCTGAGAGGGGAGAGGTCTGAGTGGGGGAGAGGTCTGAGTGGGGAGAGGTCTGAGTGGGGAGAGGTCTGAGTGGGGAGAGGTCTGAGAGGGGAGAGGTCTGAGTGGGGAGAGGTCTGAGTGGGGAGAGGTCGGTCTGGGAGAGGTCTGAGTGGGGAGAGGTCTGAGTGGGGAGAGGTCTGAGTGGGGAGTGGTCTGAGTGGAGAGAGGTCTGAGTGGGGAGAGGTCTGAGTGGGGAGAGGTCTGAGTGGGGAGAGGTCTGAGTGGGGAGAGGTCTGAGAGGGGAGAGGTCGGTCTGGGAGAGGTCTGAGTGGGGAGAGGTCGGTCTGGGAGAGGTCTGAGTGGGGAGAGGTCTGAGAGGGGAGAGGTCGGTCTGGGAGAGGTCTGAGTGGGGAGAGGACTGAGTGGGGAGAGGTCTGAGTGGGGAGAGGTCTGAGTGGGAGAGGTCTGAGTGGGGAGAGGTCTGAGTGGGGAGAGGTCTGAGTGGGGAGAGGTCTGAGTGGGGAGAGGACTGAGTGGGAGAGGACTGAGTGGGGAGAGGTCTGTCTGGGAGAGGTCTGAGTGGGGAGAGGTCTGAGTGGGGAGAGGTCTGAGTGGGGAGAGGTCTGAGTGGGGAGAGGTCTGAGTCTGGGGAGAGGTCTGAGTGGGGAGAGGTCTGAGTGGGGAGAGGTCTGAGTGGGGAGAGGTCTGGAGTGGGGAGAGGTCGGTCTGGGAGAGGTCTGAGTGGGGAGAGGTCTGAGTGGGGAGAGGTCTGAGTGAGGAGAGGTCTGAGTGGGGAGAGGTCTGAGTGGGGGAGAGGTCTGAGTGGGGAGAGGTCTGAGTGGGGAGAGGTCTGAGTGGGGAGAGGTCTGAGAGGGGAGAGGTCTGAGTGGTGAGAGGTCTGAGTGGGGAGAGGTCTGAGTGGGGAGAGGTC
>NW_027035126.1:0-9653 GCF_034236695.1 Oncorhynchus nerka | reverse complement strand
ACAGAGAGAGAGGAACAGAGAGATAAACAGAGAGACAGAGAGACAGAGATACAGAAATAGGACAGATATATGTGACAGAGAAACAGAACAGATAGATAGAGAGATTAAACAGAGAGACAGAAACAGAGAGACAGAAACAGAGAGACAGAAACAGAGAGACAGAGAGACAGAGAGAAAGAAACAGAGAGACAGAGAGACAGAGAGACAGAGAGACAGAAACAGAGAGACAGAAACAGAGAACAGAAACAGAGAGACAGAAACAGAGAGACAGAAACAGAGAGACAGAGAGACAGAAACAGAGAGACAGAAACAGAGAGACAGAGAGACAGAAACAGAGAGACAGAAACAGAGACAGAGAGACAGAAACAGAGAGACACAGAGACAGAAACAGAGAGACAGAAACAGAGAGACAGAGAGACAGAAACAGAGAGACAGAAACAGAGAGACAGAAACAGAGAGACAGAAACAGAGGACAGAAACAGAGAGACAGAGAGACAGAGAGACAGAAACAGAGAGACAGAAACAGAGAGACAGAGAGACAGAAACAGAGAAAGAAACAGAGAGACAGAGACAGAGAGACAGAAACAGAGAGACAGAAACAGAGAGACAGAGAAACAGAGAGACAGAGAGACAGAAACAGAGAGACAGAACAGAGAGACAGAACAGAGAGAGACAGAGAGACAGAGAGACAGAAACAGAGACAGAAACAGGAGACAGAAACAGAGAGACAGAGAGACAGAGACAGAACAGAGAGACAGAAACAGAGAGACAGAAACAGAGAGACAGAGAAACAGGGAGACAGAAAACAGAGAGACAAGAGACATATCACAGAGAGACAGAGATACAGAAACAGAGAGACAGAAACAGAGAGACAGAGAGACAGAGATATCAGAAACAGAGAGACAGAAATCAGGGAGACAGAAACAGAGACAGAAACAGAGAGACAGAGAGACAGAAACAAAGAGACAGAAATAGAGAGACAGAAACAGAGAGACAGAAACAGAAACAGAGAGACAGAAACAGAGAGACAGAAACAGAGAGACAGAGAGACAGAAACAGAGAGACAGAAACAGAAACAGAGAACAGAAACAGAGAGACAGAGACAGAGAGACAGAAACAGAGAGACAGAGACACAGAAACAGAGAGACAGAAACAGAGAGACAGAAACAGAGAGACAGAAACAGAGAGACAGAGAGACAGAAACAGAGAGACAGAAACAGGGAGACAGAAACAGAGAGACAGAGAGACAGATACAGAGAGACAGAAACAGAGAGACAGAAACAGAGAGACAGAGAGACAGAGATACAGAAATAGAGAGACAGAGAGACAGACACAGAGAAACAGAAACAGACAGACAGAGAGACAGAAACAGAGAGACAGAAACAGAGAGACAGAAACAGAGAGACAGAAACAGAGAGACAGAAACAGAGAGACAGAGAGACAGAGAGACAGAGAGAGAAGACAGAAACAGACAGACAGAGAGACAGAAACAGAGAGACAGAAACAGAGAGACAGAAACAGAGAGACAGAGAGACAGAGAGACAGAGACAGGGAGACAGAAACAGAGAGACAGAGAGACAGAAACAGAGAGACAGAGACACAGAAACAGAGAGACAGAAACAGAGAGACAGAAACAGAGAGACAGAAACAGAGAGACAGAGAGACAGAAACAGAGAGACAGAAACAGAAACAGAGAACAGAAACAGAGAGACAGAGACAGAGAGACAGAAACAGAGAGACAGAGACACAGAAACAGAGAGACAGAAACAGAGAGACAGAAACAGAGAGACAGAAACAGAGAGACAGAGAGACAGAAACAGAGAGACAGAAACAGAGAGACAGAGAGACAGAAACAGAGAGACAGAAACAGAGAGACAGAGAGACAGAGAGACAGAGAGACAGAAACAGAGAGACAGAAACAGAGAGACAGAAACAGAGAGACAGAGAGACAGAGAGACAGAAACAGAGAGACAGAAACAGAGAGACAGAAACAGAGAGACAGAAACAGAGAGACAGAGAGACAGAGAGACAGAAACAGAGAGACAGAAACAGAAACAGAGAGACAGAAACAGAGACAGAGAGACAGAAACAGAGAGACAGAAACAGAGAGACAGAAACAGAGAGACAGAAACAGAGAGACAGAGAGACAGAAACAGAGAGACAGAAACAGAAACAGAGAACAGAAACAGAGAGACAGAGACAGAGAGACAGAAACAGAGAGACAGAGACACAGAAACAGAGAGACAGAAACAGAGAGACAGAAACAGAGAGACAGAAACAGAGAGACAGAGAGACAGAAACAGAGAGACAGAAACAGGGAGACAGAAACAGAGAGACAGAGAGACAGATACAGAGAGACAGAAACAGAGAGACAGAAACAGAGAGACAGAAACAGAGATACAGAAATAGAGAGACAGAGAGACAGACACAGAGAAACAGAAACAGACAGACAGAGAGACAGAAACAGAGAGACAGAAACAGAAACAGAGACAGAAACAGAAACAGAGAACAGAAACAGAGAGACAGAAACAGAGAGACAGAAACAGAGAGACAGAAACAGAGAGACAGAAACAGAGAGACAGAAACAGAGAGACAGAAACAGAGAGACAGAGAGACAGAAACAGAGAGACAGAAACAGAAACAGAGAGACAGAAACAGAGAGACAGAAACAGAGAGACAGAGAGACAGAAACAGAGAGACAGAGAACAGAGAGACAGAAACAGAGAGACAGAGAGACAGAAACAGAGAGACAGAAACAGAGAGACAGAGAGACAGAAACAGAGAGACAGAGACAGAGAGACAGAAACAGAGAGACAGAAACAGAGAGACAGAGAAACAGAAACAGAGAGACAGAAACAGAGAGACAGAGATACAGAAACAGAGAGACAGAAACAGAGAGACAGAAACAGAGAGACAGAGAGACAGAGAGACAGAAACAGAGAGACAGAAACAGAGAGACAGAAACAGAGAGACAGAGAGACAGAGAGACAGAAACAGAGAGACAGAGAGACAGAAACAGAGAGACAGAAACAGAGAGACAGAGAACAGAGAGACAGAAACAGAGAGACAGAAACAGAGAGACAGAAACAGAGAGACAGAGAGACAGAGAGACAGAGAGAACAGAGAGACAGAAACAGAGAGACAGAAACAGAGAGACAGACAGAGAGACAGAAACAGAGAGACAGAAACAGAGACAGAGAACAGAAGACAGAGAGACAGAAACAGAGAGACAGAAACAGAGAGACAGAGAGACAGAGAGACAGAAACAGAGAGACAGAAACAGACAGAAACAGAGAGACAGAAACAGAGAGACAGAAACAGAGAGACAGAAACAGAGAGACAGAGAGACAGAGAAGAAACAGAGAGACAGAAACAGAGAGACAGAGAGACAGAGAGACAGAGAGACAGAGAACAGAAGACAGAGAGACAGAAACAGAGAGACAGAAACAGAGAGACAGAAACAGAGAAACAGAGAGACAGAAACAGAGAGACAGAAACAGAAACAGAGAGACAGAAACAGAGAGACAGAGAGACAGAGAGACAGAAACAGAGAGACAGAAACAGAGAGACAGAAACAGAGACAGAAACAGAGAGACAGAAACAGAGAGACAGAGAGACAGAAACAGAGAGACAGAGAGACAGAGATACAGAAATAGAGAGACAGAGAGACAGACACAGAGAAACAGAAACAGACAGACAGAGAGACAGAAACAGAGAGACAGAAACAGAAACAGAGAACAGAAACAGAGAGACAGAAACAGAGAGACAGAAACAGAGAGACAGAAACAGAGAGACAGAGAGACAGAAACAGAGAGACAGAAACAGAGAGACAGAGAGACAGAAACAGAGAGACAGAACAGAGAGACAGAAACAGAGAGACAGAAACAGAGAGACAGAGAGACAGAGAGAAAGAAACAGAGAGACAGAGAGACAGAGAGACAGAAACAGAGAGACAGAAACAGAGAGACAGAGAGACAGAGAGACAGAGAGACAGAAACAGAGAGACAGAAACAGAAACAGAGAGACAGAAACAGAGAGACAGAAACAGAGAGACAGAAACAGAGAGACAGAGAGACAGAAACAGAGAGACAGAAACAGAGAGACAGAAACAGAGAGACAGAAACAGAGAGACAGAGAGACAGAGAGACAGAAACAGAGAGACAGAAACAGAGAGACAGAAACAGAGAGACAGAAACAGAGAGACAGAGAAACAGAGAGACAGAAACAGAGAGACAGAAACAGAGAGACAGAAACAGAGAGACAGAAACAGAGAGACAGAAACAGAGAGACAGAGAAACAGAGAGACAGAGACAGAGAGACAGAAACAGACAGACAGAGAGACAGAAACAGAGAGACAGAAACAGAGAGACAGAAACAGAGAGACAGAGAGACAGAAACAGAGAGACAGAAACAGAGAGACAGAAACAGAGAGACAGAAACAGAGAGACAGAGAGACAGAGAGACAGAAATAGAGAGACAGAGAGACAGACACAGAGAAACAGAAACAGACAGACAGAGAGACAGAGACAGAGAGACAGAAACAGAAAGACAGAGAACAGAAACAGAAACAGAGACAGAAACAGAGAGACAGAAACAGAGAGACAGAAACAGAGAGACAGAAACAGAGAGACAGAGAGACAGAAACAGAGAGACAGAAACAGAGAGACAGAGAGACAGAAACAGAGAGACAGAAACAGAGAGACAGAGAGACAGAAACAGAGAGACAGAGACAGAGAGACAGAAACAGAGAGACAGAAACAGAGAGACAGAGAGACAGAGAGAAAGAAACAGAGAGACAGAGAGACAGAGAGACAGAAACAGAGAGACAGAAACAGAGAGACAGAGAACAGAGAGACAGAGAGACAGAAACAGAGAGACAGAGATACAGAGAGACAGAGAACAGAAACAGAGAGACAGAGAGACAGAGAGACAGAGAAACAGAAACAGAAGACAGAGAGACAGAAACAGAGAGACAGAAACAGAGAGACAGAAACAGAGAGACAGAAACAGAGAGACAGAAACAGAGAGACAGAGAACAGAGAGACAGAAACAGAGAGACAGAAACAGAGAGACAGAGAGACAGAGAGACAGAGAGACAGAAACAGAGAGACAGAGATACAGAAACAGAGAGACAGAAACAGAGAGACAGAAACAGAGAGACAGAGAGACAGAGAGACAGAGAACAGAGAACAGAAACAGAAACAGAGAGACAGAAACAGAGAGACAGAAACAGAGAGACAGAAACAGAGAGACAGAAACAGAGAGACAGAGAGACAGAGATACAGAAACAGAGAGACAGAGAACAGACACAGAAACAGAAGACAGAAGACAGAGAGACAGAAACAGAGAGACAGAAACAGAGAGACAGAAACAGAGAGACAGAAACAGAGAGACAGAAACAGAGAGACAGAAACAGAGAGACAGAAACAGAGAGACAGAAACAGAGAGACAGAGACAGACAGAGAGACAGAAACAGAGAGACAGAAACAGAGAGACAGAAACAGAGAGACAGAAACAGAAACAGAGAGACAGAAACAGAGAGACAGAAACAGAGAGACAGACAGAGAGACAGAGAGACAGAGAGACAGAAACAGAGAGACAGAGAGACAGAGAGACAGAGAGACAAACAGAGAGACAGAAACAGAGAGACAGAGAGACAGAAACAGAGAGACAGAAACAGAGAGACAGAAACAGAGAGACAGAGAGACAGAGAGACAGAAACAGAGAGACAGAGAGACAGAAACAGAGAGACAGAAACAGAGAGACAGAGAGACAGAGAGACAGAAACAGAGAGACAGAGAGACAGAGAGAGAACAGAAACAGAGAGAC
The DNA here is from genome assembly GCF_034236695.1 of Oncorhynchus nerka. Lineage (NCBI taxonomy): Eukaryota > Metazoa > Chordata > Actinopteri > Salmoniformes > Salmonidae > Oncorhynchus > Oncorhynchus nerka. Next base: position 3,824 of record NW_027035126.1, on the reverse strand, counting down.
AGAAACAGAGACAGAAACAGAGAGACAGAAACAGAAACAGAGAACAGAAACAGAGAGACAGAAACAGAGAGACAGACACAGAGAAACAGAAACAGACAGACAGAGAGACAGAAACAGAGAGACAGAAACAGAGAGACAGAAACAGAGAGACAGAGAGACAGAAACAGAGAGAGAAACAGAAACAGAGAGACAGAGAAACAGAGAGACAGAGACAGAGAGACAGAAACAGACAGACAGAGAGACAGAAACAGAGAGACAGAAACAGAGAGACAGAGAGACAGAGAGACAGAGAGACAGAAACAGAGAGACAGAAACAGAGAGACAGAAACAGAGAGACAGAAACAGAGAGACAGAAACAGAGAGACAGAAACAGAGAGACAGAGAACAGAGAGACAGAGAGAGACAGAGAACAGAAACAGAGAGACAGAAACAGAGAGACAGAAACAGAGAGACAGAAACAGAGAGACAGAAACAGAAACAGAGAACAGAAACAGAGAGACAGAAGACAGAGAGACAGAAACAGAGAGACAGAAACAGAAACAGAGAGACAGAAACAGAGAGACAGAAACAGAGAGACAGAGAGACAGAAACAGAGAGACAGAAACAGAGAGACAGAGAGACAGAAACAGAGAGACAGAAACAGAGAGACAGAAGACAGAGAGACAGAAACAGAGAGACAGAGAGACAGAGAGACAGAAACAGAGAGACAGAGAGACAGAAACAGAGAGACAGAAACAGAGAGACAGAAACAGAGAGACAGAGAGACAGAAACAGAGAGACAGAAACAGAGAGACAGAAACAGAGAGACAGAGAACAGAGAGACAGAAACAGAAGACAGAGAGACAGAAACAGAGAAACAGAGAGACAGAAACAGAGAGACAGAAACAGAGAGAGAAACAGAGAGACAGAAACAGAAACAGAGAGACAGAAACAGAGAGACAGAAACAGAGAGACAGAAACAGAGAGACAGAGAGACAGAAACAGAGAGACAGAAACAGAGAGACAGAGAGACAGAAACAGAGAGACAGAAACAGAGAGACAGAGAGACAGAAACAGAGAGACAGAAACAGAGAGACAGAAACAGAGAGACAGAAACAGAGAGACAGAAACAGAGAGACAGAAACAGAGAGACAGAGAGACAGAGAGACAGAAACAGAGAGACAGAAACAGAGAGACAGAGAGACAGAGAGACAGAGAGACAGAAACAGAGAGACAGAAACAGAGAGACAGAAACAGAGAGACAGAAACAGAGAAACAGAAGACAGAAGACAGAGAGACAGAGAGACAGAAACAGAGAGACAGAAACAGAGAGACAGAAACAGAGAGACAGAAACAGAGAGACAGAAACAGAGAGACAGAGAAAACAGAGAGACAGAAACAGAGAGACAGAAACAGAGAGACAGAGAGACAGAAACAGAGAGACAGAGAGACAGAAACAGAGAGACAGAAGACAGAGACAGAAACAGAGAGACAGAAACAGAGAGACAGAAACAGAGAGACAGAGAGACAGAAACAGAGAGACAGAAACAGAGAGACAGAAACAGAGAGACAGAAACAGAGAGACAGAGAGACAGAAACAGAGAGACAGAAACAGAGAGACAGAAACAGAGAGACAGAGAGACAGAAACAGAGAGACAGAAACAGAGAGACAGAAACAGAGAGACAGAGAGACAGAAACAGAGAGACAGAAACAGAGAGACAGAAACAGAGAGACAGAAACAGAGAGACAGAGAGACAGAAACAGAGAACAGAAACAGAGAGACAGAAACAGAGAGACAGAAACAGAGAGACAGAAACAGAGAGACAGAGAGACAGAAACAGAGAGACAGAGAGACAGAGAACAGAGAGACAGAAACAGAGAGACAGAAACAGAGAGACAGAGAGACAGAAACAGAGAGACAGAAACAGAGAGACAGAGAGACAGAAACAGAGAGACAGAAACAGAGAGACAGAAACAGAGAGACAGAAACAGAGAGACAGAGAGACAGAAGACAGAAACAGAGAGACAGAAACAGAGAGACAGAGAGACAGAGAGACAGAAACAGAGAGACAGAAACAGAGAGACAGAGACAGAGAGACAGAGAGACAGAAACAGAGAGACAGAAACAGAGAGACAGAAACAGAGAGACAGAAACAGAGAGACAGAAACAGAGAGACAGAAACAGAGAGACAGAAACAGAGAGACAGAAACAGAGAGACAGAGAACAGAAGACAGAGAGACAGAAACAGAGAGACAGAGAGACAGAAACAGAGAGACAGAAACAGAGACAGAGAGACAGAAACAGAGAGACAGAGACAGAGAGACAGAAACAGAGAGACAGAAACAGAGAGACAGAGAACAGAGAGACAGAAACAGAGAGACAGAAAACAGAGAGACAGAAACAGAGAGACAGAAACAGAGAGACAGAGAACAGAGAACAGAGAGACAGAAACAGAGAGACAGAGAGACAGAAACAGAGAGACAGAAACAGAGAGACAGAACAGAGAGACAGAGACACAGAAACAGAGAGACAGAAACAGAGAGACAGAAACAGAGAGACAGAAACAGAGAGACAGAAACAGAGAGACAGAGACAGAGAGAGAAACAGAGAGACAGAAACAGAGAGACAGAAACAGAGACAGAAACAGAGAGACAGAGAGAAACAGAGAGACAGAAACAGAGAGACAGAAACAGAGACAGAAACAGAAACAGAGAACAGAAACAGAGAGACAGAAACAGAGAGACAGAAACAGAGAGACAGAGAACAGAAACAGAGAGACAGAAACAGAGAGACAGAAACAGAGAGACAGAAACAGAGAGACAGAGAGACAGAAACAGAGAAACAGAGAGACAGAGAGAGAGACAGAAACAGAGAGACAGAAACAGAAACAGAGACAGAAACAGAGACAGAAACAGAGAGACAGAAACAGAGAGACAGAAACAGAGAGACAGAGACAGAGAACAGAGAGACAGAGAGACAGAGAGACAGAAACAGAGAACAGAGAGACAGAAAGAGAGAAGACAGAGAGACAGAAACAGAGAGACAGAGAGACAGAAACAGAGAGACAGAAACAGAGACAGAAACAGAGAGACAGAAACAGAGAGATAGAGACAGAGAGACAGAAACAGAGAGACAGAAACAGAGAGACAGAGAGACAGAAGACAGAAACAGAGAACAGAAACAGAGAGACAGAAACAGAGAGACAGAGAACAGAGAGACAGAAACAGAGAGACAGAGACAGACAGAAACAGAGAGACAGAAACAGAAACAGAGAGACAGAAACAGAGAGACAGAAACAGAGAACAGAGAGACAGAAACAGAGAGACAGAGAAACAGAGAGACAGAAACAGAGAGACAGAGAGACAGAGATACAGAAATAGAGAGACAGAGAGACAGACACAGAGAAACAGAAACAGAGAGACAGAGAGACAGAGAACAGAAACAGAGAGACAGAGAGACAGAGACAGAGAGACAGAAACAGAGAGACAGAAACAGAGAGACAGAAACAGAAACAGAGAGACAGAAACAGAGAGACAGAAACAGAGAGACAGAAACAGAGAGACAGAAACAGAGAGACAGAGAGACAGAAACAGAGAGACAGAAACAGAGAGACAGAGAGACAGAAACAGAGAGACAGAAACAGAGAGACAGAGAGACAGAAACAGAGAGACAGAGACAGAGAGACAGAAACAGAGAGACAGAAACAGAGAGACAGAGAGACAGAGAGAAAGAAACAGAGAGACAGAGAGACAGAGAGACAGAAACAGAGAGACAGAAACAGAGAGACAGAGAAACAGAGAGACAGAGAGACAGAAACAGAGAGACAGAGATACAGAAACAGAG
>NW_027035125.1:0-9650 GCF_034236695.1 Oncorhynchus nerka | reverse complement strand
CTGTCCTATAGCAGTGCTAACCCCCTGTCTGTCCTATATCAGTGCTAACCCCCTGTCTGTCCTATAGCAGTGCTAACCCTCTGTCTGTCCTATAGCAGTGCTAACCTCCTGTCTGTCCTATAACAGTGCTAACCCCCTGTCTGTCCTATAACAGTGCTAACCCCCTGTCTGTCCTATAGCAGTGCTAACCCCCTGCACTGGTCATCCCAGTGCTGAACTCCTGTTATGTTTGACTGACTGGTCGTCCCAGTGCTGAACTCCTGTTATGTTTGACTGACTGGTCGTCCCAGTGCTGAACTCCTGTTATGTTTGACTGACTGGTAGTCCCAGTGCTGATCTCCTGTTATGTTTGACTGACTGGTCGTCCCAGTGCTGAACTCCTGTTATGTTTGACTGACTGGTCGTCCCAGTGCTGAACTCCTGTTATGTTTGACTGACTGGTCGTCCCAGTGCTGAGCTCCTGTTATGTTTGACTGACTGGTCGTCCCAGTGCTGAACTGGTCGTCCCAGTGCTGAACTCCTGTTATGTTTGACTGACTGGTCGTCCCAGTGCTGAACTCCTGTTATGTTTGACTGACTAGTCGTCCCAGTGCTGAACTGGTCGTCCCAGTGCTGAACTCCTGTTATGTTTGACTGACTGGTCGTCCCAGTGCTGAACTCCTGTTATGTTTGACTGACTGGTCGTCCCAGTGCTGAACTCCTGTTATGTTTGACTGACTGGTCGTCCCAGTGCTGAACTCCTGTTATGTTTGACTGACTGGTCGTCCCAGTGCTGAACTCCTGTTATGTTTGACTGACTGGTCGTCCCAGTGCTGAACTCCTGTTATGTTTGACTGACTGGTCGTCCCAGTGCTGAACTCCTGTTATGTTTGACTGACTGGTCGTCCCAGTGCTGAACTCCTGTTATGTTTGACTGACTGGTCGTCCCAGTGCTGAACTCCTGTTATGTTTGACTGACTAGTCGTCCCAGTGCTGAACTGGTCGTCCCAGTGCTGAACTCCTGTTATGTTTGACTGACTGGTCGTCCCAGTGCTGAACTCCTGTTATGTTTGACTGACTAGTCGTCCCAGTGCTGAACTCCTGATGTTTGACTGACTCCCAGTGCTGAACTCCTGTTATGTTTGACTGACTGGTCGTCCCAGTGCTGAACTCCTGTTATGTTTGACTGACTGGTCGTCCCAGTGCTGAACTCCTGTTATGTTTGACTGACTGGTCGTCCCAGTGCTGAACTCCTGTTATGTTTGACTGACTGGTCGTCCCAGTGCTGAACTCCTGTTATGTTTGACTGACTGGTCGTCCCAGTGCTGAACTCCTGTTATGTTTGACTGACTGGTCGTCCCAGTGCTGAACTCCTGTTATGTTTGACTGACTAGTCGTCCCAGTGCTGAACTGGTCGTCCCAGTGCTGAACTCCTGTTATGTTTGACTGACTGGTCGTCCCAGTGCTGAACTCCTGTTATGTTTGACTGACTAGTCGTCCCAGTGCTGAACTGGTCGTCCCAGTGCTGAACTCCTGTTATGTTTGACTGACTGGTCGTCCCAGTGCTGAACTCCTGTTATGTTTGACTGACTGGTCGTCCCAGTGCTGAACTCCTGTTATGTTTGACTGACTGGTCGTCCCAGTGCTGAACTCCTGTTATGTTTGACTGACTGGTCGTCCCAGTGCTGAACTCCTGTTATGTTTGACTGACTGGTCGTCCCAGTGCTGAACTCCTGTTATGTTTGACTGACTGGTCGTCCCAGTGCTGAACTCCTGTTATGTTTGACTGACTGGTCGTCCCAGTGCTGAACTGGTCGTCCCAGTGCTGAACTCCTGTTATGTTTGACTGACTGGTCGTCCCAGTGCTGAACTCCTGTTATGTTTGACTGACTGGTCGTCCCAGTGCTGAACTCCTGTTATGTTTGACTGACTGGTCGTCCCAGTGCTGAACTCCTGTTATGTTTGACTGACTGGTCGTCCCAGTGCTGAACTCCTGTTATGTTTGACTGACTGGTCGTCCCAGTGCTGAACTCCTGTTATGTTTGACTGACTGGTCGTCCCAGTGCTGAACTCCTGTATGTTTGACTGACTGGTCATCCCAGTGCTGAACTCCTGTTATGTTTGACTGACTGGTCGTCCCAGTGCTGAACCCCTGTTATGTTTGACTGACTGGTCGTCCCAGTGCTGAACCCCTGTTATGTTTGACTGACTGGTTGTCCAAGTGTTGAACTCCTGTTATGTTTGACTGACTGGTCGTCTTCCTGGCTACAGTATGTACAGTACTGTATTATCAAATCAAATCAAATGTTATTTATCACATGTGCTGGATGAAACAGATGTAGACCTTACAGTGAAATGCTGACTTACAAGCCCTCAACCAACAATGCAGCTAAGGAAAATACTTGAAAAAAATAAGAAATAAAAGTAACAAATAATTAAAGAGCAGTGGAGGCTACATACAGGGGGTACTGGTACAGAGTTAATGTGGAGGCTATATACAGAAGTACGTACAGAGTCAATAATGAGCTATATACAGAAGTACTGGTACAGAGTTAATGTGGAACTATATACAGAAATTGTACCAGTACAGAAGTTCATGTGGAACTATATACGAAGTACTGGTACAGAAGTTAATGTGGAGGCTATATACAGAAGTACTGGTACAGAAGTTAATGTGGAGAGCTATATATACAGGTACCAGTACAGGGTTATGTGGAGAACTATATACGAAGTACTGGTACAGAGATTAATGTGGAGCTATATACAGAAGTACTGGTACAGGGTTAATGTGGGAACTATATACAGGGGTACTGGTACAGAGTTAATGTGGAACTATATACGAAGTACGTACAGAGTCAATGTGGAGAGCTATATACGAAGTACTGGTATCGTGTACAGAACTATATACGTTAATGTGGAGAACTATATACAGGGTACTGGTACAGGGTTAATGTGGAACTATATACGAGGTACTGGTACAGAAGTTAATGTGGGAACTATATACAGAAGTACCAGTACAGAAGTTATGTAGAACTATATATACAGAAATACTGGTACAGAGTTAATGTGGAACTATATACAGTACTGGTACAGAGATTAATGTAGAACTATATACGAAGTACTGGTACAGAAGTTAATGTAGAGCTATATACAGGGGGTACTGGTACAGAGTTAATGTGAGACTATATACGAAGTATCGGTACAGAGTTAATGTAGAGCTATATACAGGAGTACTGGTACAGAGGTATCGGTACAGTTAATGTAGAGCTATATACAGGGGTACTGGTACAGAGTCAATGTAGAGCTATACAGAAGTACTGGTACAGGGTCAATGTAGAGCTATATACAGGTACTGGTACAGAAGTTAATGTGGAACTATATACAGGGTACTGGTACAGAGATTAATGTGGAGACTATATACAGGGGGTACTGGTACAGAGTTAATGTGGAACTATATACAGGGTACTGGTACAGAGTCAATGTGGAGCTATATACAGGGTACTGGTACAGAAGTCATGTAGAGCTATATACAGAAGTACTGGTACAGAGTTAATGTGGAACTATATACAGAAGTACTGGTACAGAGATTATGTAAGAACTATATACGAAGTACTGGTACAGGGGTATGTAGAACTATATACAGAAGTACCAGTACAGAGATTAATGTGGGAGCTATATACGAAGTACTGGTACAGAGATTAATGTAAGAGCTATATACGGGGTACTGGTACAGAAGTTAATGTGGAGCTATATACAGAAGTACTGGTACAGGTTAATGTAGAGCTATATACAGAAGTACCAGTACAGAATTAATGCTATATACGAAGTACTATATACTATATACGAAGTACTGGTACAGAAGTTAATGTGGAACTATATACAGAAGTACCAGTACAGAGTTAATGTAAGAGCTATATACGAAGTACTGGTACAGAGTCAATATGTAGAGCTATATACAGAAGTACTGGTACAGAAGTTAATGTGGAGAGCTATATACAGGTACTGGTACAGAGTTAATGTGGAACTATATACAGGGGTACTGGTACAGAATGTGGAGAACTATATACGAAATTATCTGTACAGGATTAATGTGGGGGAACTATATACAGGGTACTGGTACAGAAGTTAATGTGGAACTATATACAGAGGTACTGGTACAGAGTTAATGTGGAAGCTATATACAGGGAGTACTGGTACAGAGTTAATGTGGAGAGCTATATACAGAAGTACTGGTACAGAGTCAATGTAGAGCTATATACGAGTACTGGTACAGAGATTAATGTTAGAGCTATATACAGGTGTACCAGTACAGAGTTATGTGGAGAGCTATATACGAAGTACTGGTACAGAAGTTAATGTGGAGCTATATACAGAAGTACTGGTACAGGGTTAATGTGGGCTATATACGAAGTACTGGTACAGGGATTAATGTATATACGAACTATATACTATACAGGGTACTGGTACAGAGTTAATGTGGAGAGCTATATACGGGGTACCGGTACAGAGTTAATATACGAGGCTATACATACAGGTACTGGTACAGAGTTAATGTAGAACTATATACAGGGTACTGGTACAGAGTTAATGTAGGCTATATACAGTTTACCGGTACAGAGTCAATGTGGAGCTATATACGAGGGGTACTGGTACAGGTACAGACTAGTATACGAGGGTACTGGTACAGAGTTAATGTAGAACTATATACGAAGTACTGGTACAGTTAATGTGGGGAACTATATACGACCAGTACTGGTACAGAGGCTATATGTTTTAGAGAGCTATATACAGAAGTACTGGTACAGGGTCAATGTAGACTATATACAGGGGTACTGGTACAGAGTCAATGTGGAGCTATACGAAGTACTGGTACAGAGTTAATTTGGAACTATATACAGGGAGTACTGGTACAGAGTTAATGTGGAGAGCTATATACGAAATACCAGTACAGAGTTAATGTGGAGGCTATATACGAGAAGTATCGGTACAGAGTTAATGTAGAACTATATACAGGTATGGTACAGAGTTAATGTGGAGCTATATACAGAGGTACTGGTACAGGAGTTAATGTGGAGGCTATATACAGGGTACTGGTACAGAGTCAATGTAGAGCTATATACGAAGTACTGGTACAGAGTCAATGTGGAAGGCTATATACAGGGTACTGGTACAGAGTTAATGTGGAACTATATACAGGGGTACTGGTACAGAGTTCATGTGGAGGCTATATACTGGTACAGGGAAGTCATGTAGAGCTATACGGTACTGGTACAGAGTCAATGTGGAGGCTATATACGGGGTACCAGTACAGAGTTAATGTGGAACTATATACGAAGTACCAGTACAGAGTTAATGTGGAGACTATATACAGAAGTACTGGTACAGAGTTAATGTAGAACTATATATACGAGTACCAGTACAGAGTTAATGTGGAACTATATACAGAAATACTCAGTACAGAGTTAATGTAAGAACTATATACAAGTACTGGTACAGAAGTTAATGTGGAGACTATATACAGGGTACTGGTACAGAGTTAATGTGGAGCTATATACGGGGTACTGGTACAGAGTTAATGTAGAGCTATATACAGGGGTACCAGTACAGAGTCAATGTGGAGAGCTATATACGAGAAGTACTGGTACAGAGTCAATGTGGAGCTATATACAGAAGTACTGGTACAGATTATGTGGAACTATATACGAGGGTACCAGTACAGAGATTAATGTGGAGCTATATACGAAAGTACTGGTACAGAGTCAATGTGGAGGCTATATACAGGGGTACTGGTACAGGGTCAATGTGGGAGCTATATACAGGGGTACTGGTACAGAGTCAATGTGGAGGCTATATACAGGGGTACTGGTACAGAGTTAATGTGGAGGCTATATACAGGGTACTGGTACAGGGTTAATGTGGAGAGCTATATACAGGGGTACAGAATACTGGTACAGAGTTAATGTAGAGCTATATACAGGGGTACTGGTACAGAGTCAATGTGGAGACTATATACGGGTACTGGTACAGAGTTAATGTGGAGACTATATACAGAAAGTACCCAGTACAGAGTTCCTAATGTGGAGCTATATACGAAGTACTGGTACAGAGATTAATGTAGAGAGCTATATACGAAGTACTGGTACAGAGTTAATGTGAAGATATATACCAGTACAGGGGTACTGGTACCAGACAGTTAATGTAGAGCTATATACAGAAGTACTGGTACAGGGTTAATGCAGAACTATATACGAAGTACTGGTACAGAGTTAATGTGGGCTATATACAGGGTACTGGTACAGAGTCAATGTGGAAGCTATATACGAGTATCGGTAGGATTAATATGGTATATACAGAAGTACTGTAATGTGAGCTATATACAGGGGTACTGGTACAGGGTTAATGTAGAACTATATACAGAAAGTACCAGTACAGGAGATTAATATAGAACTATATACAGAAGTACTGGTACAGGGTTAATGTGGAGCTATATACGAAGTACTGGTACAGAAGTTAATGTAGGCGCTATATGCAGGTACCAGTACAGGAGATCAATATGAAGGCTATATACAGGGGGTATCGGTACAGAGTTAATGTGGAGCTATATACAGAAGTACTGGTACAGGGTTAATGCAGAACTATATGAGGGAGTACTGGTACAGAAGTTAATGTGGAGCTATATACAGGAGTACTGGTACAGGAGTCAATGTGGAGAGGCTATATACAGAAGTACTGGTACAGAGTTATGTGGAACTATATACAGAAATTACTGGTACAGAGTTAATGTAGAACTATATACGAAGTACTGGTACAGGGTTAATGTGGGAACTATATACGAGGTACTGGTACAGGGTCAATGTGGAGAGCTATATACAGGGTACTGGTACAGAAGTCAATGTAGAGCTATATACAGGGTACTGGTACAGAGTTAATGTGGGAGAGCTATATACAGGAAGTACCAGTACAGGGGGTAATGTGGAACTATATACAGAAGTACTGGTACAGAAATTAATGTGGAGAGCTATATACAGGAGGTACTGGTACAGGAGTTAATGTGAAGCTATATACAGAAGTACTGGTACAGGTATGTAGAACTATATACGAGAAGTACTGGTACAGGGTTAATGTGGAGAGCTATATACAGAAATTTTCAGTACAGGAAGTCAATGTGGAGAGCTATATACGAGAGGTACTGGTACAGGAGTCAATGGAGGCTATATACAGAGGCCAGTACAGGGTTAATGTGGAGAACTATATACAGAAATTACTGGTACAGAGTTAATGTGGAACTATATACAGGGGTACTGGTATGTAGAACTATAATACCAGTGGAATGTAGAACTATATACGAAATTTTAGTACAGAGATTAATATGAGAACTATATACAGAAGTACCAGTACAGAGATTATGTAGAGCTATATACAGAAGTACTGGTACAGAGTTAATGTGGAGGCTATATACAGGGGTACTGGTACAGAGTCAATGTGGAGACTATATACAGGGGGTACTGGTACAGAGTCAATGTGGAGGCTATATACAGGGGGTACTGGTACAGAGTCAATGTGGAGACTATATACAGGGGGTACTAGTATAGAGTCAATGTGGAGGCTATATAGAGGAGTACTGGTACAGAGTCAATGTGGAGACTATATACAGGGGGTACTGGTACAGAGTCAATGTGGAGGCTATATACAGGGGGTACTGGTACAGAGTCAATGTGGAGGCTATATACAGGGGGTACTGGTACAGAGTCAATGTGGAGGCTATATACAGGGGGTACTGGTACAGAGTCAATGTGGAGGCTATATACAGGGGGTACTGGTACAGAGTCAATGTGGAGGCTATATACAGGGGGTACTGGTACAGAGTCAATGTGGAGGCTATATACAGGGGGTACTGGTACAGAGTCAATGTGGAGGCTATATACAGGGGGTACTGGTACAGAGTCAATGTGGAGGCTATATACAGGGGGTACTGGTACAGAGTCAATGTGGAGGCTATATACAGGGGGTACTGGTACAGAGTCAATGTGGAGGCTATATACAGGGGGTACTGGTACAGAGTCAATGTGGAGGCTATATACAGGGGGTACTGGTACAGAGTCAATGTGGAGGCTATATACAGGGGGTACTGGTACAGAGTCAATGTGGAGACTATATACAGGGGGTACTGGTACAGAGTCAATGTGGAGGCTATATACAGGGGGTACTGGTACAGAGTCAATGTGGAGACTATATACAGGGGGTACTGGTACAGAGTCAATGTGGAGACTATATACAGGGGGTACTGGTACAGAGTCAATGTGGAGGCTATATACAGGGGGTACTGGTACAGAGTCAATGTGGAGGCTATATACAGGGGGTACTGGTACAGAGTCAATGTGGAGACTATATACAGGGGGTACTGGTACAGAGTCAATGTGGAGGCTATATACAGGGGGTACTGGTACAGAGTCAATGTGGAGGCTATATACAGGGGGTACTGGTACAGAGTCAATGTGGAGGCTATATACAGGGGGTACTGGTACAGAGTCAATGTGGAGGCTATATACAGGGGGTACTGGTACAGAGTCAATGTGGAGGCTATATACAGGGGGTACTGGTACAGAGTCAATGTGGAGGCTATATACAGGGGGTACTGGTACAGAGTCAATGTGGAGGCTATATACAGGGGGTACTGGTACAGAGTCAATGTGGAGGCTATATACAGGGGGTACTGGTACAGAGTCAATGTGGAGGCTATATACAGGGGGTACTGGTACAGAGTCAATGTGGAGACTATATACAGGGGGTACTGGTACAGAGTCAATGTGGAGGCTATATACAGGGGGTACTGGTACAGAGTCAATGTGGAGGCTATATACAGGGGGTACTGGTACAGAGTCAATGTGGAGGCTATATACAGGGGGTACTGGTACAGAGTCAATGTGGAGACTATATACAGGGGGTACTGGTACAGAGTCAATGTGGAGGCTATATACAGGGGGTACTGGTACAGAGTCAATGTGGAGGCTATATACAGGGGGTACTGGTACAGAGTCAATGTGGAGGCTATATACAGGGGGTACTGGTACAGAGTCAATGTGGAGACTATATACAGGGGGTACTGGTACAGAGTCAATGTGGAGGCTATATACAGGGGGTACTGGTACAGAGTCAATGTGGAGGCTATATACAGGGGGTACTGGTACAGAGTCAATGTGGAGGCTATATACAGGGGGTACTGGTACAGAGTCAATGTGGAGGCTATATACAGGGGGTACTGGTACAGAGTCAATGTGGAGGCTATATACAGGGGGTACTGGTACAGAGTCAATGTGGAGGCTATATACAGGGGGTACTGGTACAGAGTCAATGTGGAGACTATATACAGGGGGTACTGGTACAGAGTCAATGTGGAGACTATATACAGGGGGTACTGGTACAGAGTCAATGTGGAGACTATATACAGGGGGTACTGGTACAGAGTCAATGTGGAGGCTATATACAGGGGGTACTGGTACAGAGTCAATGTGGAGACTATATACAGGGGGTACTGGTACAGAGTCAATGTGGAGACTATATACAGGGGGTACTGGTACAGAGTCAATGTGGAGACTATATACAGGGGGTACTGGTACAGAGTCAATGTGGAGGCTATATACAGGGGGTACTGGTACAGAGTCAATGTGGAG
>NW_027035124.1:0-9647 GCF_034236695.1 Oncorhynchus nerka | reverse complement strand
ACTTTCCTGTGTCTGTTGTTCACCCTTCCTCTCCATTCTCTCTCCTTCTACTTTCCTGTGTCTGTTGTTCACCCTTCCTCTCCATTCTCTCTCCTTCCACTTTCCTGTGTCTGTTGTCCACCCTTCCTCTCCATTATATTTCCCTCCACTTTCCTGTGTCAGTTGTTCACCCTTCATCTCCATTCTCTCTCCTTCCACTTTCCTGTGTCTGTTGTTCACCCTTCCTCTTCATTCTTTCTCCTTCCACTTTCCTGTGTCTGTTGTTCACCCTTCCTCTCCATTCTCTCTCCTTCCACTTTCCTGTGTCTGTTGTTCACCATTCTCTCTCTCCTTCCACTTCCATGTGTCTGTTGTCCACCCTTCATCTCCATTCTCTCTCCTTCCACTTCCCTGTGTCTGTTGTCCACCCCTTCCTCTCCATTCTCTCTCCTTCTACTTTCCTGTGTCTGTTGTTCACCCTTCCTCTCCATTCTCTCTCTTCCACTGTCCTGTGTCTGTTGTCCACCCTTCCTCTCCATTATATTTCCCTCCACTTTCCTGTGTCTGTTGTTCACCCTTCATCTCCATTCTCTCTCCTTCCACTTTCCCTGGGTCTGTTGTTCACCCTTCCTCTCCATTCTCTCTCCTTCCACTTTCCTGTGTCTGTTGTCCACCCTTCCTCTCCATTCTCTCTCCTTCCACTTTCCTGTGTCTGTTGTTCACCATTCCTCTCCATTCTCTCTCCTTCCACTTTCCTGTGTCTGTTGTCCACCCTTCCTCTCCATTCTCTCTCCCTTCTACTTTCCTGTGTCTGTTGTTCACCCTTCCTCTCCATTCTCTCTCCTTCTACTTTCCTGTGTCTGTTGTTCACCCTTCCTCTCCATTCTCTCTCCTTCCACTGTCCTGTGTCTGTTGTCCACCCTTCCTCTCCATTATATTTCCCTCCACTTTCCTGTGTCTGTTGTTCACCCTTCATCTCCATTCTCTCTCCTTCCACTTTCCTGTGTCTGTTTGTCCACCCTTCATCTCCATTCTCTCTCCTTCCACTTTCCTGTGTCTGTTGTTCACCATTCCTCTCCATTCTCTCTCCTTCTACTTTCCTGTGTCTGTTGTTCACCCTTCCTCTCCATTCTCTCTCCTTCCACTTTCCTGTGTCTGTTGTCCACCCTTCCTCTCCATTATATTTCCCTCCACTTTCCTGTGTCAGTTGTTCACCCTTCATCTCCATTCTCTCTCCTTCCACTTTCCTGTGTCTGTTGTTCACCCTTCCTCTTCATTCTTTCTCCTTCCACTTTCCTGTGTCTGTTGTTCACCCTTCCTCTCCATTCTATCTCCTTCCACTTTCCTGTGTCTGTTGTTCACCATTCTCTCTCCTTCCACTGTCCCTGTGTCTGTTGTCCACCCTTCATCTCCATTCTCTCTCCTTCCACTTCCCTGTGTCTGTTGTCCACCCTTCCTCTCCATTCTCTCTCCTTCTACTTTCCTGTGTCTGTTGTTCACCCTTCCTCTCCATTCTCTCTCCTTCCACTTGTCCTGTGTCTGTTGTCCACCCTTCCTCTCCATTATATTTCCCTCCACTTTCCTGTGTCTGTTGTTCACCCTTCATCTCCATTCTCTCTCCTTCCACTTTCCTGGGTCTGTTGTTCACCCTTCCTCTCCATTCTCTCTCCTTCCACTTTCCTGTGTCTGTTGTCCACCCTTCATCTCCATTCTCGCTCCTTCCACTTTCCTGTGTCTGTTGTTCACCATTCCTCTCCATTCTCTCTCCTTCCACTTTCCTGTGTCTGTTGTCCACCCTTCCTCTCCATTCTCTCTCCCTCCACTTTCCTGTGTCTGTTGTTCACCCTTCATCTCCATTCTCTCCTTCCACTTTCCTGTGTCTGTTGTTCACCATTCCTCTCTATTCTCTCTCCTTCCACTTTCCTGTGTCTGTTGTTCACCCTTCCTCTCCATTCTCTCTCCTTCTACTTTCCTGTGTCTGTTGTTCACCCTTCTTCTCCATTCTCTCTCCTTCCACTGTCCTGTGTCTGTTGTCCACCCTTCCTCTCCATTATATTTCCCTCCACTTTCCTGTGTCAGTTGTTCACCCTTCCTCTCCATTCTTTCTCCTTCCACTTTCCTGTGTCTGTTGTTCACCCTTCCTCTCCATTCTCTCTCCTTCCACTTTCCTGTGTCTGTTGTTCACCCTTCCTCTCCATTCTCTCTCCTTCCACTTTCCTGTGTCTGTTGTTCACCATTCTCTCTCCTTCCACTTCCATGTGTCTGTTGTCCACCCTTCCTCTCCATTCTCTCTCCTTCTACTTTCCTGTGTCTGTTGTTCACCCTTCCTCTCCATTCTCTCTCCTTCCACTGTCCTGTGTCTGTTGTCCACCCTTCCTCTCCATTATATTTCCCTCCACTTTCCTGTGTCTGTTGTTCACCCTTCATCTCCATTCTCTCTCCTTCCACTTTCCTGTGTCTGTTGTTCACCCTTCCTCTTCATTCTTTCTCCTTCCACTTTCCTGGGTCTGTTGTTCACCCTTCCTCTCCATTCTCTCTCCTTCCACTTTCCTGTGTCTGTTGTCCACCCTTCATCTCCATTATATTTCCCTCCACTTTCCTGTGTCAGTTGTTCACCCTTCATCTCCATTCTCTCTCCTTCCACTTTCCTGTGTCTGTTGTCCACCCTTCCTCTCCATTCTCTCTCCTTCCACTTTCCTGTGTCTGTTGTCCACCCTTCCTCTCCATTATAATTCCCTCCACTTTCCTGTGTCAGTTGTTCACCCTTCATCTCCATTCTCTCTCCTTCCACTTTCCTGTGTCTGTTGTTCACCCTGCCTCTCCATTCTCTCTCCCTTCCACTTTCCTGTGTCTGTTGTTCACCATTCCTCTCCATTCTCTCTCCTTCCACTTTCCTGTGTCTGTTGTTCACCCTTCCTCTCCATTCTCTCTCCTTCTACTTTCCTGTGTCTGTTGTTCACCCTTCCTCTCCATTCTCTCTCCTTCTACTTTCCTGTGTCTGTTGTTCACCCTTCCTCTCCATTCTCTCTCCTTCCACTGTCCTGTGTCTGTTGTCCACCCTTCCTCTCCATTATATTTCCCTCCACTTTCCTGTGTCTGTTGTTCACCCTTCATCTCCATTCTCTCTCCTTCCACTTTCCTGTGTCTGTTGTTCACCCCTCCTCTCCATTCTCTCTCCTTCCACTTTCCTGTGTCTGTTGTTCACCATTCCTCTCCATTCTCTCTCCTTCTACTTTCCTGTGTCTGTTGTTCACCCTTCCTCTCCATTCTCTCTCCTTCCACTTTCCTGTGTCTGTTGTCCACCCTTCCTCTCCATTCTCTCTCCTTCCACTTTCCTGTGTCTGTTGTTCACCCTTCCATTCTCTCTTCCACTTTCCTGTGTCTGTTGTTCACCCTTCCCATTCTTCCTTCCACTTTCCTGTGTCTGTTGTTCACCCTTCCTCTCCATTCTCTCTCCTTCCACTTTCCTGTGTCTGTTGTTCACCCTTCCTCTCCATTCTCTCTCTTCCACTTTCCTGTGTCTGTTGTTCACCCTTCATCTCCATTCTCTCTCCTTCCACCTTCCCTGTGTCTGTTATTCATCCACTTCCTGTGTCTGTTGTTCACCCTTCCTCTCCATTCTCTCTCCTTCCACTTTCCTGTGTCTGTTGTTCACCCTTCCTCCATTCTCTCTCCTTCCACTTTCCTGTGTCTGTTGTTCACCTCTTCATCTCCATTCTCTCTCCTTCCACTTTCCTGTGTCAGTTGTTCACCCTTCCTCTCCATTCTCTCTCCTTCTACTTTCCTGTGTCTGTTGTTCACCCTTCCTCTCCATTCTCTCTCCTTCCACTTTCCTGTGTCTGTTGTCCACCCTTCATCTCCATTCTCTCTCCTTCCACTTTCCTGTGTCTGTTGTTCACCCTTCCTCTCCATTCTCTCTCCTTCCACTTTCCTGTGTCTGTTGTTCACCCTTCCTCTCCATTCTCTCTCCTTCTACTTTCCTGTGTCTGTTGTTCACCCTTCCTCTCCATTCTCTCTCCTTCCACTGTCCTGTGTCTGTTGTCCACCCTTCCTCTCCATTATATTTCCCTCCACTTTCCTGTGTCTGTTGTTCACCCTTCATCTCCATTCTCTCTCCTTCCACTTTCCTGTGTCTGTTGTCCACCCTTCATCTCCATTCTCTCTCCTTCCACTTTCCTGTGTCTGTTGTTCACCATTCCTTTCCATTCTCTCTCCTTCCACTTTCCTGTGTCTGTTGTTCACCCTTCCTCTCCATTCTCTCTCCTTCCACTGTCCTGTGTCTGTTGTCCACCCTTCCTCTCCATTATATTTCCCTCCACTTTCCTGTGTCTGTTGTTCACCCTTCATCTCCATTCTCTCTCCTTCCACTTTCCTGTGTCTGTTGTCCACCCTTCATCTCCATTCTCTCTCCTTCTACTTTCCTGTGTCTGTTGTTCACCCTTCCTCTCCATTCTCTCTCCTTCCACTGTCCTGTGTCTGTTGTCCACCCTTCCTCTCCATTATATTTCCCTCCACTTTCCTGTGTCTGTTGTTCACCCTTCATCTCCATTCTCTCTCCTTCCACTTTCCTATGTCTGTTGTCCACCCTTCATCTCCATTCTCTCTCCTTCCACTTTCCTGTGTCTGTTGTTCACCATTCCTCTCCATTCTCTCTCCTTCTACTTTCCTGTGTCTGTTGTTCACCCTTCCTCTCCATTCTCTCTCCTTCCACTTTCCTGTGTCTGTTGTCCACCCTTCCTCTCCATTATATTTCCCTCCACTTTCCTGTGTCAGTTGTTCACCCTTCATCTCCATTCTCTCTCCTTCCACTTTCCTGTGTCTGTTGTTCACCCTTCCTCTTCATTCTTTCTCCTTCCACTTTCCTGTGTCTGTTGTTCACCCTTCCTCTCCATTCTATCTCCTTCCACTTTCATGTGTCTGTTGTTCACCATTCTCTCTCCTTCCACTGTCCTGTGTCTGTTGTCCACCCTTCATCTCCATTCTCTCTCCTTCCACTTCCCTGTGTCTGTTGTCCACCCTTCCTCTCCATTCTCTCTCCTTCTACTTTCCTGTGTCTGTTGTTCACCCTTCCTCTCCATTCTCTCTCCTTCCACTGTCCTGTGTCTGTTGTCCACCCTTCCTCTCCATTATATTTCCCTCCACTTTCCTGTGTCTGTTGTTCACCCTTCATCTCCATTCTCTCTCCTTCCACTTTCCTGGGTCTGTTGTTCACCCTTCCTCTCCATTCTCTCTCCTTCCACTTTCCTGTGTCTGTTGTCCACCCTTCATCTCCATTCTCGCTCCTTCCACTTTCCTGTGTCTGTTGTTCACCATTCCTCTCCATTCTCTCTCCTTCCACTTTCCTGTGTCTGTTGTCCACCCTTCCTCTCCATTCTCTCTCCCTCCACTTTCCTGTGTCTGTTGTTCACCCTTCATCTCCATTCTCTCCTTCCACTTTCCCGTGTCTGTTGTTCACCATTCCTCTCTATTCTCTCTCCTTCCACTTTCCTGTGTCTGTTGTTCACCCTTCCTCTCCATTCTCTCTCCTTCTACTTTCCTGTGTCTGTTGTTCACCCTTCTTCTCCATTCTCTCTCCTTCCACTGTCCTGTGTCTGTTGTCCACCCTTCCTCTCCATTATATTTCCCTCCACTTTCCTGTGTCAGTTGTTCACCCTTCCTCTTCATTCTTTCTCCTTCCACTTTCCTGTGTCTGTTGTTCACCCTTCCTCTCCATTCTCTCTCCTTCCACTTTCCTGTGTCTGTTGTTCACCCTTCCTCTCCATTCTCTCTCCTTCCACTTTCCTGTGTCTGTTGTTCACCATTCTCTCTCCTTCCACTTCCATGTGTCTGTTGTCCACCCTTCCTCTCCATTCTCTCTCCTTCTACTTTCCTGTGTCTGTTGTTCACCCTTCCTCTCCATTCTCTCTCCTTCCACTGTCCTGTGTCTGTTGTCCACCCTTCCTCTCCATTATATTTCCCTCCACTTTCCTGTGTCTGTTGTTCACCCTTCATCTCCATTCTCTCTCCTTCCACTTTCATGTGTCTGTTGTTCACCCTTCCTCTTCATTCTTTCTCCTTCCACTTTCCTGGGTCTGTTGTTCACCCTTCCTCTCCATTCTCTCTCCTTCCACTTTCCTGTGTCTGTTGTCCACCCTTCATCTCCATTATATTTCCCTCCACTTTCCTGTGTCAGTTGTTCACCCTTCATCTCCATTCTCTCTCCTTCCACTTTCCTGTGTCTGTTGTCCACCCTTCCTCTCCATTCTCTCTCCTTCCACTTTCCTGTGTCTGTTGTCCACCCTTCCTCTCCATTATAATTCCCTCCACTTTCCTGTGTCAGTTGTTCACCCTTCATCTCCATTCTCTCTCCTTCCACTTTCCTGTGTCTGTTGTCCACCCTTCATCTCCATTCTCTCTCCTTCCACTTTCCTATGTCTGTTGTCCACCCTTCATCTCCATTCTCTCTCCTTCCACTTTCCTATGTCTGTTGTCCACCCTTCCTCTCCATTCTCTCTCCTTCCACTTTCCTGTGTCTGTTGTTCACCCTTCCTCTCCATTCTCTCTCCTTCCACTTTCCTGTGTCTGTTGTTCACCCTTCATCTCCATTCTCTCTCCTTCCACTTTCCTGTGTCTGTTGTTCACCCTTCATCTCCATTCTCTCTCCTTCCACTTTCCTATGTCTGTTGTCCACCCTTCATCTCCATTCTCTCTCCTTCCACTTTCCTGGGTCTGTTGTTCACCCTTCCTCTCCATTCTCTCTCCTTCCACTTTCCTGTGTCTGTTGTCCACCCTTCATCTCCATTCTCTCTCCTTCCACTTTCCTGTGTCTGTTGTTCACCATTCCTCTCCATTCTCTCTCCTTCCACTTTCCTGTGTCTGTTGTTCACCCTTCCTCTCCATTCTCTCTCCTTCTACTTTCCTGTGTCTGTTGTTCACCCTTCCTCTCCATTCTCTCTCCTTCCACTGTCCTGTGTCTGTTGTCCACCCTTCCTCTCCATTTTATTTCCCTCCACTTTCCTGTGTCTGTTGTTCACCCTTCATCTCCATTCTCTCTCCTTCCACTTTCCTGTGTCTGTTGTCCACCCTTCACTCTCCATTCTCTCTCCTTCCACTTTCCTGTGTCTGTTGTTCACCCTTCCTCTCCATTCTCTCTCCTTCCACTTTCCTGTGTCTGTTGTTCACCCTTCCTCTCCATTCTCTCTCCTTCCACTTTCCTGTGTCTGTTGTCCACCCTTCCTCTCCATTATATTTCCCTCCACTTTCCTGTGTCAGTTGTTCACCCTTCATCTCCATTCTCTCTCCTTCCACTTTCCTGTGTCTGTTGTTCACCCTTCCTCTCCATTCTCTCTCCTTCTACTTTCCTGTGTCTGTTGTTCACCCTTCCTCTCCATTCTCTCTCCTTCCACTGTCCTGTGTCTGTTGTCCACCCTTCCTCTCCATTATATTTCCCTCCACTTTCCTGTGTCTGTTGTTCACCCTTCATCTCCATTCTCTCTCCTTCCACTTTCCTATGTCTGTTTGTCCACCCTTCCTCTCCATTCTCTCTCCTTCCACTTTCCTGTGTCTGTTGTTCACCCTTCCTCTCCATTCTCTCTCCTTCTACTTTCCTGTGTCTGTTGTTCACCCTTCCTCTCCATTCTCTCTCCTTCCACTTTCCTGTGTCTGTTGTCCACCCTTCCTCTCCATTATATTTCCCTCCACTTTCCTGTGTCAGTTGTTCACCCTTCATCTCCATTCTCTCTCCTTCCACTTTCCTGTGTCTGTTGTTCACCCTTCCTCTTCATTCTTTCTCCTTCCACTTTCCTGTGTCTGTTGTTCACCCTTCCTCTCCATTCTATCTCCTTCCACTTTCCTGTGTCTGTTGTTCACCATTCTCTCTCCTTCCACTGTCCTGTGTCTGTTGTCCACCCTTCATCTCCATTCTCTCTCCTTCCACTTCCCTGTGTCTGTTGTCCACCCTTCCTCTCCATTCTCTCTCCTTCTACTTTCCTGTGTCTGTTGTTCACCCTTCCTCTCCATTCTCTCTCCTTCCACTGTCCTGTGTCTGTTGTCCACCCTTCCTCTCCATTATATTTCCCTCCACTTTCCTGTGTCTGTTGTTCACCCTTCATCTCCATTCTCTCTCCTTCCACTTTCCTGGGTCTGTTGTTCACCCTTCCTCTCCATTCTCTCTCCTTCCACTTTCCTGTGTCTGTTGTCCACCCTTCATCTCCATTCTCGCTCCTTCCACTTTCCTGTGTCTGTTGTTCACCATTCCTCTCCATTCTCTCTCCTTCCACTTTCCTGTGTCTGTTGTCCACCCTTCCTCTCCATTCTCTCTCCCTCCACTTTCCTGTGTCTGTTGTTCACCCTTCATCTCCATTCTCTCCTTCCACTTTCCCGTGTCTGTTTGTTCACCATTCCTCTCTATTCTCTCTCCTTCCACTTTCCTGTGTCTGTTGTTCACCCTTCCTCTCCATTCTCTCTCCTTCCACTTTCCTGTGTCTGTTGTTCACCCTTCTTCTCCATTCTCTCTCCTTCCACTGTCCTGTGTCTGTTGTCCACCCTTCCTCTCCATTATATTTCCCTCCACTTTCCTGTGTCAGTTGTTCACCCTTCCTCTTCATTCTTTCTCCTTCCACTTTCCTGTGTCTGTTGTTCACCCTTCCTCTCCATTCTCTCTCCTTCCACTTTCCTGTGTCTGTTGTTCACCCTTCCTCTCCATTCTCTCTCCTTCCACTTTCCTGTGTCTGTTGTTCACCATTCTCTCTCCTTCCACTTCCATGTGTCTGTTGTCCACCCTTCCTCTCCATTCTCTCTCCTTCTACTTTCCTGTGTCTGTTGTTCACCCTTCCTCTCCATTCTCTCTCCTTCCACTGTCCTGTGTCTGTTGTCCACCCTTCCTCTCCATTATATTTCCCTCCACTTTCCTGTGTCTGTTGTTCACCCTTCATCTCCATTCTCTCTCCTTCCACTTTCATGTGTCTGTTGTTCACCCTTCCTCTTCATTCTTTCTCCTTCCACTTTCCTGGGTCTGTTGTTCACCCTTCCTCTCCATTCTCTCTCCTTCCACTTTCCTGTGTCTGTTGTCCACCCTTCATCTCCATTATATTTCCCTCCACTTTCCTGTGTCAGTTGTTCACCCTTCATCTCCATTCTCTCTCCTTCCACTTTCCTGTGTCTGTTGTCCACCCTTCCTCTCCATTCTCTCTCCTTCCACTTTCCTGTGTCTGTTTGTCCACCCTTCATCTCCATTATAATTCCCTCCACTTTCCTGTGTCTGTTGTTTCACCCTTCATCTCCATTCTCTCTCCTTCCACTTTCCTGTGTCTGTTGTCCACCCTTCCTCTCCATTCTCTCTCCTTCCACTTTCCTGTGTCTGTTGTTCACCATTCCTCTCCATTCTCTCTCCTTCCACTTTCCTGTGTCTGTTGTTCACCCTTCCTCTCCATTCTCTCTCCTTCCACTTTCCTGTGTCTGTTTGTTCACCCTTCATCTCCATTCTCTCTCCTTCTACTTTCCTGTGTCTGTTGTTCACCCTTCCTCTCCATTCTCTCTCCTTCCACTTTCCTGTGTCTGTTGTCCACCCTTCCTCTCCATTCTCTCTCCCTCCACTTTCCTGTGTCTGTTGTTCACCCTTCATCTCCATTCTCTCTCCTTCCACTTTCCTGTGTCTGTTGTCCACCCTTCATCTCCATTCTCTCTCCTTC
>NW_027035123.1:0-9645 GCF_034236695.1 Oncorhynchus nerka | reverse complement strand
ACAGCCATGGAGGATAGAGGACAGCCATGGAGGATAGAGGACAGCCATGGAGGGATAGAGGGATAGTCGCAGGGATAGAGGATAGTCATGGAGGATAGAGGACAGCCATGGAGGATAGAGGGATAGCCATGGAGGATAGGGGACAGCCATGGAGGATAGAGAGGATAGCCATGGAGGATAGAAACTCACTGCCATCTGTAAGCTCATTTTGACCTACTATAATAGTATGTCAAAGATCTGAATCTTAGCATATTGGATCAAACAGGATCATACCACTCTCTCGCATTCTCTCTCTCACTCTCACTCTCTCTCTCGCTCTCTCTCTCTCTCTCTCTCTCTCTGTCTCTCTCTGTCTCTCTCTCTCTCTCTCTCACTCTCTCTCTCTCTGACTGGATTAGTGTGATATTAACATATGGTTTGATGTGTAAACCATTTTAGATTTTCTTTTAACCTCCAGGTCGTAGGATTTCAGATCAGTTACTGTTATGTGGCTCCAGCCATCCAGTCCTAAATGGCACCCTATTCCCTACATAGTGCACTACTTCAGACCAGATCCCTATGGACCCTGGTCAAATGTAGTGCCCTATGTAGGGAATAGGGTGCCATTACATCAAATCAAATGTTATTGGTCACATACAAATATTTAGCAGATGTTATAGCGGGTGTAGCGAAATGATTGTGTTCTTAGCTTCCAACAGTGCAGTAATATCTAGCAACTCACAACAATACACACACATCTAAAAGTAAAAGAATGGAATAAAGAAATACATTAGTATTAGGACGAGCAATGTCGGAGTGACATTGACTAAAATACAGTAGAATAGAATATAGTATATACATATGAAATGAGTAAAGCAGTATATGTAAACATTATTAAAGTGACTAGTGTTCCCATTACTATTATAGTGGCCAGTTAGTCTATGTATAGAGGGCAGCAGCCTCTAAAGTGCAGGGTTGAGTAACCGGGTGGTAGCCGGCTAGTGATGGTTATTTAATTAACAGTCTGATGGCCTTGAGATAGAAGCTGTTTTCAGTCTCTCGGTCCCAGCTTTGATGCACCTGTACTGACCTCAGCCTTCTGGATGATAGCAGGGTGAACAGGCAGTGGCTCAGGTGGTTGATGTCCTTAATGATCTTTTGGCCTTCCTGTGACAGTGGGTTGCTGCAGGTGTCCTGGAGGGAAGGTAGTTTGCCCTCTGTGATGCGTTGGGCAGACCGCACCACCCTCTGGAGAGCCCTGTGGTTGAGGCGCGTTGCAGTTGCCGTACCAGGTGGTGATACAGCCTGACAGGATGCTCTCAGTTGTGCATCTGTAAAAGTTTGTGAGGGTCTTAGGGGCCCAGCCACATTTCTTCAGCCTCTGGAGGTTAAAGAGGCGCTGTTGTGCCTTCTTCCCCACACTGTCTGTGTGGGTAGACCATTAGAGAGCGTCAGTGATGTATGCGCTGCAGGAACTTGAAGACGCTTGTCTGTCTCTTCTTTATTCCTGTCTGTGCGGTGTAATGAGAACCCAGCTGGCTGTATGGACGTGGACAGTTATATCCGGAGAGAGCCATGATTAAGTGAAACAGAGTATGTTTAAAGTCCCTGATGTCTCTCTGGAAGAAGATCCTCGCCCTGAGCACATCCTACTTTATTGTCCAGAAAGACTGAACATTAGTGAGTAATATACTCGGAAGTGGTGGATGGTGCGCCCGACTCCTGAGTCGGATTAGAAGTCTACTCGAATACCTCTTCTCCGCCAGCGGCGTCTTGAGCAGTCTCTGGGATAAGATCAATATGATCAATAAAAGCAGAGCTGCCATGTCTGTCGGCGCCATCTTAGTATAGTTCTTACTTTAAGTGTCCTCCATGAACAACACCCAGCATTTAAACATGCATCTCATCTCATTAGACCAGAGTGGGGACAGAGTTTCACATTTTGTTCTTAGTAATAATACCAAAATATAACCTAGCATTGGTAATTACTGATGACATCTTTAGAGTATTTTCCTATAAGAATATTGTAAGCTGGATAGTTGGATAAATAAGGGACCTCAAAGGGTTGATGTTTAGTTGGATAAATAAGGGACCTCATAGGGTTGATGTTTAGTTGGATGAATAAGGGACCTCAAAGGCGTTGATGTTTAGTTGGATGAATAAGGGACCTCAGAGGTCTCTATCTGTGGTTAGTGCTGTGCTGCGCTGTGCCGTTCCAAGCTGGCTGTCTGCTCTGTTCACTGCAGTAGCATTACTGTGGACAGATTGCAATTTGATTATGTAATTGTTAATAAAAACGAGGAGTGCATCACATTGCTTATAATAATGATGGCGTGTGTGAGAGAGGAGAGAGGGAGAGAGAGGGTGGGTGGGTGGGTTGGGAGAGAAGAGAGACAGAGAGACAGAGAGAGAGACGGAGAGAGAGAGAGAGTGTAACGCTCTGGGCGTAGTGGGTGCGAAGTCAGGCGCAGGAAGCAGAGAGTACAGGGAAGTGCTTGTAATTGCACACACGGTGAACATAAACCAGCCCACGAAACACAGGGCGCACAACAAAACACGGGGACTCAAACAGTCTGGAGGAAAAGCCCACGAAACACAGGGGCGCACAACAAAACACAGGGACTCAAACAGTCTGGAGAAAAGCCCGCGAAACACAGGGCGCACAACAAAACACGGGACTCAAACAATCTGGAGAAAAGCCCCACGAAACACAGGGCGCACAACAAAACACGGGGACTCAAACAGTCTGGAGAAAGCCCACGAAACACAGGGCGCACAACAAAACACGGGGACTCAAACAATCTGGAGAAAGCCCACGAACGAAAACCATGTCAACCTCAAACATACAGTAGCAACACAAAAACAATCCTGCACAAAGAGCAGGCGGGCCTATCAGCTAACATAGCCCGACTAATCAGCCTACGCACAAAACAGGTGAAACCAATGAACAGAAAGGAAAAGGGATCAGTGGCAGCTAGTAGGCCGGTGACGACGACGCCGAGCGAGCGCCACCCGAACAGGAAGGGGAGCCACCTTCGGTAGGAGTCGTGACAGGAGAGAGGAGAGAGAGAGAGAGAGAGAGAGAGAGAGAGAGAGAGAGAGAGAGAGAGATGGTGAGAGAGAGAGAGGAGAGAGAAAGAGACAGAGAGAGACAGAGAGAGACAGAGACAGAGAGACAGAGAGACAGAGACAGAGAGACAGAGAGAGTGGTATGATCCTGTTTGATGTAATATGTCAAGATTCAGATCTTTGACATACTATTATAGTAGGGTACAGTATGTGTTAGGATAAATACAAATAGCATCAAGGTCAGTTGATTACATGTGATGCCAATCTGCCAATATCATATGATACATTATTATGCCACTACATTTTCCTGCATTTTATAATTTTACTGGTTTATTCATAATTCCAACTTGAAACAATTCTACGATGCTACAGTGTTACATTCATTATCTTTCAAACAGTGTTGCATTTATTCATCTGCTCAAGCTCTTCTCTCCAGGAATTCCCCCTGTCTTTCAGGATCTGATGCCTGCTGGTTGGCATTTCCCCTGTCTTTAGGATCTGATGCCTGCTGGTCGGCATTCTCCTGGCTTTAGGATCTGATGCCTGCTGGTTGGCATTCCCCTGTCTTTAGGATCTGATGCCTGCTGGTCGGCATTCCTGTCTTAGGATCTGATGCCTGCTGGTCGGCATTCCCTGTCTTTAGGATATGATGCCTGCTGCTCGGCATTCCCCTGTCTTTAGGATCTGATGCCTGCTGGTGGCATTCCCTGGCTTTAGGATCTGATGCCCGCTGCTCGGCATTCCCCTCTTTAGGATCTGATGCCTGCAGCTCGGGTATTCCCCTGGCTTTAGGATCTGATGCCCGCTGCTCGGCATTCCCTGTCTTTAGGATCTGATGCCTGCTGGCGGCATTCCCCTGTCTTTAGGATCTGATGCCTGCTGTTCGGCATTCCCCTGTCTTGAGGATCTGATGCCTGCTGGTCGGCATTCCCCTGGCTTCATTTAATACACATCCATGACAAAGTGTTTTTGTTCTGTTTTCACCAGCACCTGAACACACATGAACACACATGAATACACGTGAACACACATGAACAAACATGAATACATGTGAACATACATGACACACGTTAAGACATACACAATATACAGTAAATATCAGCCCCCATTACAACAAGCACAATCACACAGTACACATGTGAAGGAGCTGTTTGGCTTGGTTCTCATGTACCAGTTGCGTCTCTATACAGTATAGTTCAGTATGCATGCTGTGCTCCTTAGTAACCCCCCAGAGGAAGATGTGCTGATGTACTGGTGACTACTCTTTTCCATGGTGGCTTTGACTTCTTAACGTCTGTTTGAAGAAGAGGACCAAGGTGCAGCGTGGTACGTGTTCGTGATTTTGAATAAAACTGAACACTAGAACAAAAAATAACAAAGCGGAACAAGCGAAACAGTTCTGTCTGGTGTAGAAACACACACAACAGAAAATAACTACCCACAGGACACAGGTGGAAAAGGCTACCTAAGTATGGTTCTCAATCAGAGACAACGACAGACAGCTGCCTCTGATTGAGAACCACACCAAACCAAACACACAGAAATAGAAAACATATAACACAAAAACATAGAATGCCCACCCCAACTCACACCTGACCAAACCAAAATAGAGACATAAAAGGATCTCTAAGGTCAGGGGCGTGACAGACTTGTTCCCCATGCAGCTGAGTGCATACTCATATACATACACGCATATACATCCTGATTGGCTGCCATAACGGTTTAAAACTACAACATTTAAACCCCCAAATAGATGTTTTTCTCTGTGAGACTAACCTATATAAATAAAAGTTAGATTAATATATATTTTTACGTAATTCAACATAGTTATACCACTGCACTCTTAGGGTTGAGTCTCAACCTATAGTCTCCTGATGTACCTTACTGTTGCTGCAAATATCAATAGATCAAATGTATTTATAAAGCTATTTTATTCATGTGTTTTATCAGCAGTTTTCACAAAGTACTTATACATTGTGGAAATGAAAATGTTCTTGTCAGGATTCATATCATACCTTAATATCATACATTAATATCATTAATATCATACCTTAATATCATACCTTAATATCATACCTTAATATCATACCTTAATATCATACCTTAATATCATACCTTAATATCACTCGATTCTATCATCGCTGATGCAAATCTGACTCAAAAAGTGAAAGTGCAGGTCCACCCATCTCAGTTAGGTGTCCTTATGAGAACAGTGTGTCTAATTTATCAGGTAATATTCTCCTCAATCTGTGAAAGAAACAACTAATCATCATAGAGATTAGATGACATATTAATAGATTAGTCAGTGGGGAAGATCATTTGGAGATCATTTTTGCTGCAATGCCATTCTTCATGATGGATGCTCTGATTTAAAAAAGACAGGACTGGGCGCAGCACATGACAAGACAGCAGCAGGAAGGGACAGGACTGTCAGCACGCAGCACATAACAAGACAACAGCAGTGAAAGGGACAGGACTGTAGCACGCAGCACATAACAAGACAACAGCAGGAAGGGACAGGACTGTAGCACGCAGCAGGACATAACAAGACAACAGCAGGAAGGGACAGGACTGTAGCACAGCAGCACATAACAAGACAACAGCAGGAAGGGACAGGACTGTAGCACGCAGCACATAACAAGACAACAGCAGGAAGGGACAGGACTGTAGCACGCAGCAGGACATAACAAGACAACAGCAGGAAGGGACAGGACTGTAGCACGCAGCAGGACATAACAAGACAACAGCAGGAAGGGACAGGACTGTAGCACGCAGCACATAACAAGACAACAGCAGGAAGGGACAGGACTGTAGCACGCAGCACATAACAAGACAACAGCAGGAAGGGACAGGACTGTAGCACGCAGCCCATAACAAGACAACAGCAGGAAGGGACAGGACTGTAGCACGCAGCACATAACAAGACAACAGCAGGAAGGGACAGGACTGTAGCACGCAGCACATAACAAGACAACAGCAGGAAGGGACAGGACTGTAGCACACAGCAGCACATAACAAGACAACAGCAGGAAGGGACAGGACTGTAGCACACAGCACATAACAAGACAACAGCAGGAAGGGACAGGACTGTAGCACACAGCAGCACATAACAAGACAACAGCAGGAAGGGACAGGACTGTAGCACGCAGCAGGACATAACAAGACAACAGCAGGAAGGGACAGGACTGTAGCACGCAGCACATAACAAGACAACAGCAGGAAGGGACAGGACTGTAGCACACAGCACATAACAAGACAACAGCAGGAAGGGACAGGACTGTAGCACGCAGCAGGACATAACAAGACAACAGCAGGAAGGGACAGGACTGTAGCACGCAGCAGGACATAACAAGACAACAGCAGGAAGGGACAGGACTGTAGCACGCAGCACATAACAAGACAACAGCAGGAAGGGACAGGACTGTAGCACGCAGCACATAACAAGACAACAGCAGGAAGGGACAGGACTGTAGCACGCAGCACATAACAAGACAACAGCAGGAAGGGACAGGACTGTAGCACGCAGCACATAACAAGACAACAGCAGGAAGGGACAGGACTGTAGCACGCAGCACATAACAAGACAACAGCAGGAAGGGACAGGACTGTAGCACGCAGCAGGACATAACAAGACAACAGCAGGAAGGGACAGGACTGTAGCACGCAGCCCATAACAAGACAACAGCAGGAAGGGACAGGACTGTAGCACGCAGCACATAACAAGACAACAGCAGGAAGGGACAGGACTGTAGCACGCAGCACATAACAAGACAACAGCAGGAAGGGACAGGACTGTAGCACACAGCAGCACATAACAAGACAACAGCAGGAAGGGACAGGACTGTAGCACACAGCAGGACATAACAAGACAACAGCAGGAAGGGACAGGACTGTAGCACGCAGCACATAACAAGACAACAGCAGGAAGGGACAGGACTGTAGCACGCAGCAGGACATAAATACACAGCAGGAAGGGACAGGACTGTATGCTGTTACCATAACAAAGACAACAGCAGGAAGGGACAGGACTGCAGCACACAGCACATAACAAGACAACAGCAGGAAGGACAGGACTGTAGCACGCAGCCCATAACAAGACAACAGCAGGAATGGACAGGACTGTTAACAAGATTAAGCAGCGGAAGGACAGGACTGACATAACAAGACAACAGCAGGAAGGACAGGACTGTAGCACGCAGCACATAACAAGACAACAGCAGGAAGGGACAGGACTGTAGCACGCACAGCACATAACAAGACAACAGCAGGAAGGGACAGGACTGTAGCACGCAGCACATAACAGACAACAACAGGAAGGGACAGGACTGTAGCACATAACAAGACAGCACATAACAAGACAACAAACAACAGCAGGAAGGACAGGACTGCCACACAGCACAAACAAGACAACAGCAGGAAGGGACAGGACTGTAGCACGCAACAAGGACATAACAAGACAGGGAAGGACAGGACTGTAGCACGCAGCAGGACATAACAAGACAACAGCAGGAAGGACAGGACTGTATGACACATAACAAGACAACAGCAGGAAGGGACAGGACTGTAACACGCCTTTTATAACAAGACAACAACAGGAAGGACAGGACTATGCGCATGGCACATAACAAGACAACAGCAGGAAGGGACAAGGACTGTATACATAAGCACATAACAAGACAACAACAGGAAGGGACAGGACTGTAGCACGCAGCACATAACAAGACAACAGCAGGAAGGACAGGACTGTATACATGGCTAACAAGACAACAGCACGGACAGCAGGACATAACAAGACAACAGGGAAGGACAGGACTGTAGCAGCAGGACATAACAAGACAACAACAGGAAGGGACAGGACTATAGCACACAGCACATAACAAGACAACAGCAGGAAGGACAGGACTGTAGCACGCAGTAGGTTATAACAAGACAACAGCAGGAAGGGACAGGACTGTAGCACACAGCAGGACATAACAAGACAACAGCAGGGAAGGGACAGGACTGTAGCACGCAGCACATAACAAACAACAACAGGAAGGGACAGGACTGTACGCAACAGACAACAGCAGGAAGGGACAGGACTGTAGCACGAGCACATAACAAGACAACAGCAGGAAGGGACAGGACTGTAGCACGCAGCACATAACAAGACAACAGCAGGAAGGACAGGACTGACCAGCACGCAGCACATAACAAGACAACAGCAGGGAAGGACAGGACTGTAGCACACAGCAGCACATAACAAGACAACAACAGGAAGGACACTATACAGACTGACAACAACAGGAAGGGACAGGACTATATGCAGCAGGCACATAACAAGACAACAGCAGGAAGGACAGGACTGTAGGAAGGCAGGACATAACAAGACAACAGCAGGAAGGGACAGGACTGTAGCACACAGCACATAACAAGACAACAGCAGGAAGGAACAGGACTAACAAGACAACAGCAACAGCAGGAAGGGACAGGACTGTAGCACGCAGCACATAACAAGACAACAGCAGGAAGGGACAGGACTGTAGCACACAGCACATAACAAGACAACAGCAGGAAGGACAGGACTGTAGCACGCCTCACATAACAAGACAACAGCAGGAAGGGACAGGACTGTAGCACGAGCACATAACAAGACAACAGCAGGAAGGGACAGGACTGTAGCACGAGCACATAACAAGACAACAGCAGGAAGGGACAGGGACTGGTAGCACGCAGCACATAACAAGACAACAGCAGGAAGGACAGGACTGTAGCACGCAGCACATAACAAGACAACAGCAGGAAGGGACAGGACTGTAGCACGCAGCAGGACATAACAAGACAACAGCAGGAAGGACAGGACTGTAACCACGCAGCACCATCTTCTAAAGACAACAGCAGGAAGGGACAGGACTGTAGCACGCAGACGGGACATAACAAGACAACAGCAGGAAGGGGACAGGACTGTAGCAAGCAGCACATAACTCACAAGACAACAACAGGAAGGAACAGGACTATAGCACACCTGACACATAACAAGACAACAGCAGGAAGGACAGGACTATGCATATGACAGGACATAACAAGATAACAACAGGAATGGACAGGACTGCCAGCACGCAGCACATAACAAGACAACAGCAGGAAGGGACAGGACTGTAGCACACAGCACATAACAAGACAACAGCAGGAAGGGACAGGACTGTAGCACGCAGCACATAACAAGACAACAGCAGGAAGGGACAGGACTGTAGCACCGCAGCACATAACAAGACAACAGCAGGAAGGGACAGGACTGTAGCACGCAGCACATAACAAGACAACAGCAGGAAGGACAGGACTGTAGCACGCAGCACATAACAAGACAACAGCAGGAAGGACAGGACTGTAGCACGCAGCACATAACAAGACAACAGCAGGAAGGGACAGGACTGTAGCACGCAGCACATAACAAGACAACAGCAGGAAGGGACAGGACTGTAGCACGCAGCACATAACAAGACAACAGCAGGAAGGGACAGGACTGTAGCACGCAGCACATAACAAGACAACAAAGCAGGAAGGACAGGACTGTAGCACAGCAGCACATAACAAGACAAACAGCAGGAAGGGACAGGA
>NW_027035122.1:0-9644 GCF_034236695.1 Oncorhynchus nerka | reverse complement strand
AGAGGAGAAGAGAGGAAGATATAACATTACAGAGGAGAAGAGAGGAAGATATAACATTACAGAGCAGAAGAGAGGAAATGTAGAACATTACAGAGGAGAAGAGAGGAGAAGAGAGGAAGATATAACATTACAGAGGAGAAGAGAGGAAGATATAACATTACAGAGGAGAAGAGAGGAGAAGAGAGGAAATGTAGAACATTACAGAGGAGAAGAGAGGAGAAGAGAGGAAGATAGAACATTACAGAGGAGAAGAGAGGAAGATATAACATTACAGAGCAGAAGAGAGGAAATGTAGAACATTACAGAGGAGAAGAGAGGAAGATATAACATTACAGAGCAGAAGAGAGGAAATGTAGAACATTACAGAGGAGAAGAGAGGAGAAGAGAGGAAGATATAACATTACAGAGGAGAAGAGAGGAAGATATAACATTACAGAGGAGAAGAGAGGAAGATAGAACATTACAGAGGAGAAGAGAGGAAGATATAACCTTACAGAGGAGAAGAGAGGAGAAGAGAGGAAGATAGAACATTACAGAGGAGAAGAGAGAAGAGAGGAAATGTAGAACATTACAGAGGAGAAGAGAGGAGAAGAGAGGAAGATATAACATTACAGAGGAGAAGAGAGGAAGATATAACATTACAGAGCAGAAGAGAGGAAATGTAGAACATTACAGAGGAGAAGAGAGGAAGATATAACATTACAGAGGAGAAGAGAGGAGAAGAGAGGAAATGTAGAACATTACAGAGGAGAAGAGAGGAGAAGAGAGGAAGATAGAACATTACAGAGGAGAAGAGAGGAAGATAGAACATTACAGAGGATAAGAGAGGAGAAGAGAGGAATGTAGAACATTACAGAGGAGAAGAGAGGAGAAGAGAGGAAGATAGAACATTACAGAGGAGAGCAGAGGAAGATATAACATTACAGAGCAGAAGAGAGGAAGATGTAACATTACAGAGCAGAAGAGAGGAAATGTAGAACATTACAGAGGAGAAGAGAGGAAGATATAACATTACAGAGCAGAAGAGAGGAAATGTAGAACATTACAGAGGAGAAGAGAGGAGAAGAGAGGAAATGTAGAACATTACAGAGGAGGGAAGAGAGGAAGATATAACATTACAGAGGAGAAGAGGAGAGAGAGGAAGATATAACATTACAGAGGAGAAGAGAGGAAGATATAGAACATTACAGAGAGAGAAGAGATGAGAAGAGAGGAATATAGAACATTACAGAGGAGAAGAGAGGAGAAGAGAGGAAGATATAACATTACAGAGGAGAAGAGAGGAGAAGAGAGGAAGATATAACATTACAGAGCAGAAGAGAGGAAATGTAGAACATTACAGAGGAGAAGAGAGGAAGATAGAACATTACAGAGGAGAAGAGAGGAAGATATAACATTACAGAGCAGAAGAGAGGAAATGTAGAACATTACAGAGGAGAAGAGAGGAAGATATAACATTACAGAGGAGAAGAGAGAGAAGAGAGGAAGATATAACATTACAGAGCAGAAGAGAGGAAGATATAACATTACAGAGGAGAAGAGAGGAAGATAGAACATTACAGAGGAGAAGAGAGGAAGATATAACATTACAGAGGAGAAGAGAGGAGAAGAGAGGAAGATATAACATTACAGAGGAGAAGAGAGGAAGATATAACATTACAGAGCAGAAGAGAGGAGAAGAGAGGAAATGTAGAACATTACAGAGGAGAAGAGAGGAAGATAGAACATTACAGAGGAGAAGAGAGGAAGATATAACATTATAGATAGAAGAGAGGAAATGTAGAAACATTACAGAGGAGAAGAGAGGAAGATATAACATTACAGAGGAGAAGAGAGAAGAGAGGAAATGTAGAACATTACACAGGAGAAGAGAGAAGAGAGGAAGATATAACAATACAGAGGAGAAGAGAGGAAGATAGAACATTACAGAGGAGAAGAGAGGAGAAGAGAGGAAGATATAACATTACAGAGGAGAAGAGAGGAGAAGAGAGGAAGATATAACATTACAGAGCAGAAGAGAGGAAGATATAACATTACAGAGGAGAAGAGAGGAAGATAGAACATTGCAGAGAAGAGAGGAAGATATGAAAGCGATTACATGAGGAGATAGAGAGGAGAAGAGAGGAAGATATAACATTACAGAGGAGAAGAGAGGAGAAGAGAGGAAGATATAACATTACAGAGGAGAAGCAGAGGAAGATATAACATTACAGAGCAGAAGAGAGGAAATGTAGAACATTACAGAGGAGAAGAGAGGAAGATATAACATTACAGAGGAGAAGAGAGAAGAGAGGAAATGTAGAACATTACACAGGAGAAGAGAGAAGAGAGGAAGATATAACAATACAGAGGAGAAGAGAGGAAGATAGAACATTACAGAGGAGAAGAGAGGAGAAGAGAGGAAGATATAACATTACAGAGGAGAAGAGAGGAGAAGAGAGGAAGATATAACATTACAGAGCAGAAGAGAGGAAGATATAACATTACAGAGGAGAAGAGAGGAAGATAGAACATTGCAGAGAAGAGAGGAAGATATAACATTACAGAGGAGAAGAGAGGAGAAGAGAGGAAGATATAACATTACAGAGGAGAAGAGAGGAGAAGAGAGGAAGATATAACATTACAGAGGAGAAGAGAGGAAGATATAACATTACAGAGCGAGAAGAGAGGAAGATATAACATTACAGAGGAGAAGAGAGGAAGATATAACATTACAGAGGAGAAGAGAGGAAGATATAACATTACAGAGGAGAAGAGAGAAGAGAGGAAATGTAGAACATTACAGAGGAGAAGAGAGGAGAAGAGAGGAAGATATAACATTACAGAGGAGAAGAGAGGAAGATATAACATTACAGAGCAGAAGAGAGGAAATGTAGAACATTACAGAGGAGAAGAGAGGAAGATATAACATTACAGAGGAGAAGAGAGGAGAAGAGAGGAAATGTAGAACATTACAGAGGAGAAGAGAGGAGAAGAGAGGAAGATAGAACATTACAGAGGAGAAGAGAGGAAGATAGAACATTACAGAGGATAAGAGATGAGAAGAGAGGAAGATAGAACATTACAGAGGAGAGCAGGGGAAGATATAACATTACAGAGCAGAAGAGAGGAAGATGTAACATTACAGAGCAGAAGAGAGGAAATGTAGAACATTACAGAGGAGAAGAGAGGAAGATATAACATTACAGAGGAGAAGAGAGGAAATGTAGAACATTACAGAGGAGAAGAGAGGAGAAGAGAGGAAATGTAGAACATTACAGAGGAGAAGAGAGGAGAAGAGAGGAAGATATAACATTACAGAGGAGAAGAGAGGAGAAGAGAGGAAGATATAACATTACAGAGGAGAAGAGAGGAAGATATAACATTACAGAGGAGAAGAGAGGAGAAGAGAGGAAATGTAGAACATTACAGAGGAGAGAGAGGAGAAGAGAGGATAGATAGAACATTACAGAGGAGAAGAGAGGAGAAGAGAGGAAGATATAACATTACAGAGGAGAAGAGAGGAAGATATAACATTACAGAGCAGAAGAGAGGAGAAGAGAGGAATGTAGAACATTACAGAGGAGAAGAGAGGAAGATATGAACATTACAGAGGAGAAGAGAGGAAGGATATAACATTACAGAGGAGAAGAGAGGAGAAGATAGTAAACATTACAGAGGAGAAGAGAGGAAGATATAACATTACAGAGGAGAAGAGAGAAGAGAGGAAATGTAGAACATTACACAGGAGAAGAGAGAAGAGAGGAAGATATAACAATACAGAGGAGAAGAGAGGAAGATATAACATTACAGAGGAGAAGAGAGGAGAAGAGAGGAAGATATAACATTACAGAGGAGAAGAGAGGAGAAGAGAGGAAGATATAACATTACAGAGGAGAAGAGAGGAAGATATAACATTACAGAGGAGAAGAGAGGAAGATAGAACATTGCAGAGAAGAGAGGAAGATATAACATTACAGAGGAGAAGAGAGGAGAAGAGAGGAAGATATAACATTACAGAGGAGAAGAGAGGAGAAGAGAGGAAGATATAACATTACAGAGGAGAAGAGAGGAAGATATAACATTACAGAGCAGAAGAGAGGAAATGTAGAACATTACAGAGAAGAGAGGAAGATATAACATTACAGAGGAGAAGAGAGGAAGATATAACATTACAGAGCAGAAGAGAGGAAATGTAGAACATTACAGAGGAGAAGAGAGGAAGATATAACATTACAGAGGAGAAGAGAGGAAGATATAACATTACAGAGGAGAAGAGAGGAAATGTAGAACATTACAGAGGAGAAGAGAGGAAGATATAACATTACAGAGGAGAAGAGAGGAAGATATAACATTACAGAGGAGAAGAGAGGAGAAGAGAGGAAGATATAACATTACAGAGGAGAAGAGAGGAAGATATAACATTACAGAGCAGAAGAGAGGAAGATATAACATTACAGAGCAGAAGAGAGGAGAAGAGAGGAAGATATAACATTACAGAGGAGAGCAGGGGTAGATATAACTTTATTATATAGAAGAGAGGAAGATATAAATATCATTATACAGAAGAGAGTGAAACGTAGAACATAACAGAGATAAATATATACAGAGGAGAAGAGAGGAAATGTAGAACATTACAGAGGAGAAGAGAGGAGAAGAGAGGAAGATAGAACATTTACAGAGCAGAGAAGAGAGGAAATGTAGAACATTACAGAGGAGAAGAGAGGAGAAGAGAGGAAGATAGAACATTACAGAGGAGAAGAGAGGAAGATAGAACATTTATTAAAGAGGAGAAGAGAGGAAGATAGAACAATACAGAGGAGAAGAGAGGAGAAGAGAGGAAGATAGAACATTACAGAGGAGTATAGGAAGATATAACATTACAGAGCAGAAGAGAGGAAGAAGAGCAGAAGAGAGGAAATGTAGAACATCATGAGGAGAAGAGATAAAGATATAAATATCATTATATAGGAAGGAAATGTAGAACATTACAGAGGAGAAGAGAGGAGAAGAGAGGAAGATATAACATTGTTAGAGAGAAGAGATGAAGATATATTACAGAGGAGAAGAGAGGAAGATAGAACATTACAGAGGAGAAGAGAGGAAGATATAACATTACAGAGGAGAAGAGAGGAAGATATAACATTACAGAGAGGAGAAGAGAGAAATGTAGAACATTACAGAGCAGAAGAGAGAGAAGAGAGGAAATATATAACATTACAGAGGAGAGCAGGGGAAGATATAACATTACAGAGGAGAAGAGAGGAAGATATAACATTACAGAGGAGAAGAGAGGAGAAGAGAGGAAGATAGAACATTACAGAGGAGAAGAGAGGAAGATATAACATTAGAAGAGGAGAAGAGAGGAAGATATAACATTACAGAGGAGAAGAGAGGAGAAGAGAGGAAGATAGAACATTACAGGAGGAGAAGAGAGGAAGATATAACATTACAGAGGAGAAGAGAGGAAGATATAACATTTACAGAGGAGAAGAGAGGAGAAGAGAGGAAGATATAACAACAGAGGAGAAGAGAGGAAGATATAACATTACAGAGGAGAAGAGAGGAAATGTAGAACATTACAGAGGAGAAGAGAGGAGAAGAGAGGAAGATAGAACATTACAGAGAGAAGAGGGAAGATATAACATTACAGAGCAGAAGAGAGGAAGATATAACATTACAGAGCAGAAGAGAGGAAATGTAGAACATTACAGAGGAGAAGAGAGGAAGATATAACATTACAGAGGAGAAGAGAGGAGGAGAGGAAGATATAACATTACAGAGGAGAAGAGAGGAAGATATAACATTACAGAGCAGGGAAGATATAACATTACAGAGCAGAAGAGAGGAAGATATAACATTACAGAGCAGAAGAGAGGAAGATAGAACATTACAGAGGAGAAGAGAGGAAGATATAACATTACAGAGGAGAAGAGATAAGATATAACATTACAGAGAGAAGAGAGGAAGATATAACATTACAGAGGAGAAGAGAGGAAGATATAACATTACAGAGAGAGCAGGGGAAGATATAACATTACAGAGGAGAAGAGAGGAAATAGAACATTACAGAGCAGAAGAGAGAGAAGAAAGGAAATGTAGAACATTACAGAGGAGAAGAGAAGGAAGATATAACATTACAGAGGAGAAAGAGGAGAAGAGAGAAGATAGAACATTACAGAGAGAAGAGAGGAAGATAGAACATTACAGAGGAGAAGAGAGGAGAAGAGAGGAAGATATAACATTACAGAGGAGAAGAGAGGAGAAGAGAGGAAGATAGAACATTACAGAGGAGAAGAGAGGAAGATAGAACATTACAGAGGAGAAGAGAAGAGAGGAAGATAGAACATTACAGAGAGAGGAAATGTAGAACATTACAGAGGAGAAGAGAGGAAGATATAATATTACAGATAACATTTACAGAGCAGAAGAGAGGAATGATATAACATTAAGAGGAGAAGAGAGGAAATGTAGAACATTACAGAGGAGAAGAGAGGAGAAGAGAGGAAGATATAACATTACAGAGGAGAAGAGAGGAAGATAGAACATTAAGAGATAAGAGAAGAGATAAATGTAGAACATTACAGAGGAGAAGAGAGGAAATGTAGAACATTACAGAGGAGAAAGAGAGGAGAAGAGAGGAAGATATAACATTACAGAGGAGAAGAGAGGAGAAGAGAGGAAATATAATACAGAAGAAGAGAGGAAGATATAAATATAACATTACAGAGGAGAAGAGAGGAGAAGAGAGGAAGATAGAACATTACAGAGGAGAAGAGAGGAAGATATAACATTACAGAGCAGAAGAGAGGAAATGTAGAACATTACAGAGTAGAAGAGAGGAAGATATAACATTACAGAGCAGAAGAGATATATATGAGAGGAAGATTATAATAATATGAGGAGAAGAGAGGAAGATAGAAGACAATAGAGAGAAGAGGAGCAGAAGAGAGGAAGATATAAATAATACAGAGGAGAAGAGGAGATTAGAGGAAGATACAACATTACAGAGCAGAAGAGATAAAGATACCACACACAGAGGAGAAGAGAGAAGATAGAACATTGCAGAGAAGAGAGGAAGATATAACATTACAGAGGAGAAGAGAGGAGAAGAGAGGAAATGTAGAACATTACAGAGGAGAAGAGAGGAGAAGAGAGAACATTACAGAGAGAAGAGAGGAAGATATAACATTACAGAGGAGAAGAGAGGAAGATAGAACATTACAGAGGAGAAGAGAGGAAGATATAACATTACAGAGGAGAAGAGAGGAAGATATAACATTACAGAGGAGAAGAGAGGAAGATATAACATTACAGAGGAGAAGAGAGGAGAAGAGAGGAAATGTAGAACATTACAGAGGAGAAGAGAGGAAGATATAACATTACAGAGGAGAAGAGAGGAAGATATAACATTACAGAGGAGAAGAGAGGAGAAGAGAGGAAGATATAACATTACAGAGGAGAAGAGAGGAAGATATAACATTACAGAGCAGAAGAGAGGAAATGTAGAACATTACAGAGGAGAAGAGAGGAAGATATAACATTACAGAGGAGAAGAGAGGAAGATATAACATTACAGAGGAGAAGAGAGGAAGATATAACATTACAGAGGAGAAGAGAGGAAGATATAACATTACAGAGGAGAAGAGAGGAAGATATAACATTACAGAGGAGAAGAGAGGAAGATGTAGAACATTACAGAGGAGAAGAGAGGAGAAGAGAGGAAAAGTAGAACATTACAGAGGAGAAGAGAGGAGAAGAGAGGAAGATATAACATTACAGAGGAGAAGAGAGGAAGATAGAACATTACAGAGGAGAAGAGAGGAGAAGAGAGGAAGATATAACATTACAGAGGAGAAGAGAGGAAGATATAACATTACAGAGGAGAAGAGAGGAAGATATAACATTACAGAGGAGAAGAGAGGAGAAGAGAGGAAGATATAACATTACAGAGGAGAAGAGAGGAAGATATAACATTACAGAGGAGAAGAGAGGAAATGTAGAACATTACAGAGGAGAGAGAGAAGAGAGGAGATATAACATTACAGAGGAGAAGAGAGGAGAAGAGAGGAAATGTAGAACATTACAGAGGAGAAGAGAGGAGAAGAGAGGAAGATAGAACATTACAGAGGAGAAGAGAGGAAGATATAACATTACAGAGAAGAGAGGAAGATATAACATTATAGAGGAGAAAGAGAGGAAGCAAGGGAATTATAATGTATTCAAAATGGGCAGCAGAGGAATTGGTGTGTGTGTTGTATGTGTGTGTGTGCGTGAAGTGCGTGTGCAGCACCATGATGAGTAACCTTGTCTGAGACCTGAAGATGTCTAGGCTTCAGCTCAGTGGGCTATCACCGTCTTCAGACACACCAAAACACAAAAGCTCATCCATCTACAGCCCTGTTGAACATAGTAATCCTAACACCACTTCAGATTAAAACCAAATTCTATTGACAAATGAGAGGATTGGCGATACAGAGAAAGAGAGAGAGAGAGAGAGATTTGGTATCGTAGAAAAACCCTTTCAATCCCAATGCCAGCCCCAGAATAGATGAGATATCCTGCGTGATTGTAATCTCATCTCCTGCAAACACACACACACACACACACACACACACACACACACACACACTATGATTGTCCATTTATATGTGATGTATACAGAAAGCTGTTGAACAGTAATAATGTGAGTGGTTATGCTTGCAGTAATATTATGGATAGTTCCTCTGATATGTAGAGAACTCTGGAATGATCTGTGACAGGGGCGCCCAACCAGTTGATCGCGGAGTGCTTGACAGTCGATCGCGGAGTGCTTGACAGTTGATCGCGGAGTGCTTGACAGTTGATCGCGGAGTGCTTGCCA
Organism: Oncorhynchus nerka; assembly: GCF_034236695.1. Classification (NCBI taxonomy): domain Eukaryota; kingdom Metazoa; phylum Chordata; class Actinopteri; order Salmoniformes; family Salmonidae; genus Oncorhynchus; species Oncorhynchus nerka. The sequence goes on along the minus strand of NW_027035122.1, from coordinate 802 downwards.
GTCGATCGCGGAGTGCTTGACAGTCGATCGCGGAGGGCTTGTCAGTCGATCGCGGAGTGCTTGCCAGTCGATCGCGGAGTGCTTGTCAGTCGATCGCGGAGTGCTTGCCAGTCGATCGCGGAGTGGTTGCCAGTCGATCGCGGAGTGCTTGACAGTCGATCGCGGAGGGCTTGTCAGTCGATCGCGGAGTGCTTGCCAGTCGATCGCGGAGTGCTTGCCATTTGATCGCGGAGTGCTTGACAGTCGATCGCGGAGTGCTTGCCAGTCGATCGCGGAGTGCTTGCCAGTTGATCGCGGAGTGCTTGCCAGTCGATCACGGAGTGCTTGCCATTTGATCGCGGAGTGCTTGCCAGTCGATCGCGGAGTGCATGCCAGTTGATCGCGGAATGCTTGCCAGTCGATCGCGGAGTGCTTGCCAGTTGATCGCGGAATGCTTGCAAGTCGATCGCGGAGTGCTTGCCAGTCGATCGCTTGCCAGTCGATCGCGGAGTGCTTGCCAGTCGATCGCGGAGTGCTTGCCAGTTGATCGCGGAGTGCTAGCCAGTTGATCGCGGAGTGCTTTCAAGTCGATCGCGGAGTGCTTGCCAGTCGATCGCGGAGTACTTGCCATGTCAATCACGGAGTGCTTGCCATTTGATCGTGGAGTGCTTGCCAGTCGATCGCGGAGTGCTTGCCAGTTGATCGCGGAGTGCTTGCCAGTCGATCGCGGAGTGCTTGCCAGTCGATCGCGGAGTGCTTGCCAGTCGATCGCGGAGTGCTTGCCAGTCGATCGCGGAGTGCTTGCCAGTCGATCGCGGAGTGC
>NW_027035121.1:0-9633 GCF_034236695.1 Oncorhynchus nerka | reverse complement strand
CCTATTTAACCTCCTCTCTCTCTCCCTATTTAACCTCCTCTCTCTCTCTATTTAACCTCTCTCTCTCTATTTAACCTCCTCTCTCTTCCTATTTAACCTCCTCTCTCTCTCCTATTTAACCTCCTCTCTGTCTCCTATTTAACCTCCTCTCTCTCTCCTATTTAACCTCCTCTCTCTCTCCTATTTAACCTCCTCTCTCTCCTATTTAACCTCCTCTCTCTCCTATTTAACCTCTCTCTCTCTCCTATTTAACCTCCTCTCTCTCTCCTATTTAACCTCCTCTCTCTCTCCTATTTAACCTCCTCTCTCTCCTATTTAACCTCTCTCTCTCTCCTATTTAACCTCCTCTCTCTCTCTATTTAACCTCCTCTCTTTTACCCTCTCTCTATTTAACCTCCTCTCTCTCCTATTTAACCTCCTCTCTCTCTCTATTTAACCTCCTCTCTCTCCTATTTAACCTCCTCTCTCTCTCTATTTAACCTCTCTCTCTCTCCTATTTAACCTCCTCTCTCTCTCTATTTAACCTCCTCCTCTCTCTCTCCTATTTTAACCTCCTCTCTCTCTCTATTTAACCTCCTCTCTCTCCTATTTAACCTCTTCTCTCTCTCTATTTAACCTCCTCTCTCTCTCTATTTAACCTCCTCTCTCTCTCCTATTTAACCTCCTCTCTCTCTCCTATTTAACCTCCTCTCTCTCTCCTATTTAACCTCCTCTCTCTCTCCTATTTAACCTCCTCTCTCTCTCCTATTTAACCTCCTCTCTCTCCTATTTAACCTCCTCTCTCTCCTATTTAACCTCCTCTCTCTCTCCTATTTAACCTCCTCTCTCTCTCTATTTAACCTCCTCTCTCTCCTATTTAACCTCTCTCTCTCTCTCCTATTTAACCTCCTTCTCTCTCTCCTATTTAACCTCCTCTCTCTCCTATTTAACCTCCTCTCTCTCCTATTTAACCTCCTCTCTCTCTCCTATTTAACCTCCTCTCTCTCTCCTATTTAACCTCCTCTCTGTCTCCTATTTAACCTCCTCTCTCTCCTATTTAACCTCCTCTCTCTCTCCTATTTAACCTCCTCTCTCTCCTATTTAACCTCCTCTCTCTCCTATTTAACCTCCTCTCTCTCTCCTATTTAACCTCCTCTCTCTCTCCTATTTAACCTCTTCTCTCTCTCCTATTTAACCTCCTCTCTCTCCTATTTAACCTCTTCTCTCTCTCCTATTTAACCTCCTCTCTCTCTCTATTTAACCTCCTCTCTCTCTATTTAACCTCCTCTCTCTCTCCTATTTAACCTCCTCTCTCTCTCCTATTTAACCTCCTCTCTCTCTATTTAACCTCCTCTCTGTCTCTATTTAACCTCCTCTCTCTCTCTATTTAACCTCCTCTCTCTCCTATTTAACCTCCTCTCTCTCTCCTATTTAACCTCCTCTCTCTCTCCTATTTAACCTCCTCTCTCTCTCCTATTTAACCTCCTCTCTCTCTCCTATTTAACCTCCTCTCTCTCTCCTATTTAACCTCCTCTCTCTTCTATTTAACCTCTCTCTCTCTCCTATTTAACCTCCTCTCTCTCTCTATTTAACCTCCTCTCTCTCTCCTATTTAACCTCCTCTCTCTCCTATTTAACCTCTCTCTCTCTCTCCTATTTAACCTCTCTCTCTCTCCTATTTAACCTCTCTCTCTCTCTCCTATTTAACCTCCTCTCTCTCCTATTTAACCTCTCTCTCTCTCCTATTTAACCTCCTCTCTCTCTCCTATTTAACCTCCTCTCTCTCTCTATTTAACCTCCTCTCTCTCCTATTTAACCTCCTCTCTCTCTCCTATTTAACCTCTCTCTCTCTCTATTTAACTCTCTCTCTCTATTTAACCTCCTCTCTCTCTCCTATTTAACCTCCTCTCTCTCCTATTACCTCCCTCTCTCATTTAACCTCCTCTCTCTCCTATTTAACCTCCTCTCTCTCTCTATTTAACCTCCTCTCTCTCTATTTAACCTCTCTCTCTCCTATTTAACCTCCTCTCTCTCTCCTATTTAACCTCCTCTCTCTCCTATTTAACCTCTCTCTCTCTCCTATTTAACCTCCTCTCTCTCTCCTATTTAACCTCCTCTCTCTCTCTATTTAACCTCCTCTCTCTCTCCTATTTAACCTCCTCTCTCTCTCCTATTTAACCTCCTCTCTCTCCTATTTAACCTCCTCTCTCTCTCCTATTTAACCTCCTCTCTCTCTCCTATTTAACCTCCTCTCTCTCCTATTTAACCTCCTCTCTCTCTCCTATTTAACCTCCTCTCTCTCTCCTATTTAACCTCCTCTCTCTCTCCTATTTAACCTCCTCTCTCTCCTATTTAACCTCCTCTCTCTCTCTATTTAACCTCCTCTCTCTCTCCTATTTAACCTCCTCTCTCTCTCCTATTTAACCTCCTCTCTGTCTCCTATTTAACCTCCTCTCTCTCCTATTTAACCTCCTCTCTCTCTCCTATTTAACCTCCTCTCTCTCTCCTATTTAACCTCCTCTCTCTCTCCTATTTAACCTCCTCTCTCTCCTATTTAACCTCTTCTCTGTCTCCTATTTAACCTCCTCTCTCTCTCCTATTTAACCTCCTCTCTCTCTCCTATTTAACCTCCTCTCTCTCTCCTATTTAACCTCCTCTCTCTCCTATTTAACCTCCTCTCTCTCTCCTATTTAACCTCCTCTCTGTCTCCTATTTAACCTCCTCTCTCTCTCCTATTTAACCTCTCTCTCCTATTTAACCTCCTCTCTCTCTCCTATTTAACCTCCTCTCTCTCTCCTATTTAACCTCCTCTCTCTCTTATTTACCCTCCTCTCTCTCTCTATTTACCCTCCTCTCTCTCCTATTTAACCTCCTCTCTGTCTCCTATTTAACCTCCTCTCTGTCTCCTATTTAACCTCCTCTCTCTCTCTATTTAACCTCCTCTCTCTCTCCTATTTAACCTCCTCTCTCTCTCCTATTTAACCTCCTCTCTCTCTCCTATTTAACCTCCTCTCTCTCCTATTTAACCTCCTCTCTCTCCTATTTAACCTCCTCTCTCTCCTATTTAACCTCCTCTCTCTCCTATTTAACCTCCTTCTCTCTCCTATTTAACCTCCTCTCTCTCTCCTATTTAACCTCCTCTCTCTCTCTATTTAACCTCCTCTCTCTCTCCTATTTAACCTCCTCTCTCTCTCCTATTTAACCTCCTCTCTCTCCTATTTAACCTCCTCTCTCTCCTATTTAACCTCTTCTCTCTCTCCTATTTAACCTCCTCTCTCTCTCCTATTTAACCTCTTCTCTCTCTCCTATTTAACCTCCTCTCTCTCTCTATTTAACCTCCTCTCTCTCTCTATTTAACCTCCTCTCTCTCTCCTATTTAACCTCTTCTCTCTCTCCTATTTAACCTCCTCTCTCTCTCTATTTAACCTCCTCTCTCTCTCCTATTTAACCTCTTCTCTCTCTCCTATTTAACCTCATCTCTCTCTCCTATTTAACCTCCTCTCTCTCCTATTTAACCTCTTCTCTGTCTCCTATTTAACCTCCTCTCTCTCTCTCCTATTTAACCTCCTCTCTCTCCTATTTAACCTCCTCTCTCTCTCTCCTATTTACCCTCCTCTCTCTCTCCTATTTAACCTCCTTTCTCTCCTATTTAACCTCCTCTCTCTCTCCTATTTAACCTCCTCTCTCTCCTATTTAACCTCCTCTCTCTCTCCTATTTAACCTCCTCTCTCTCTCCTATTTAACCTCCTCTCTCCTATTTAACCTCTCTCTCTCTCCTATTTAACCTCCTCTCTCTCTCCTATTTAACCTCCTCTCTCTCCTATTTAACCTCCTCTCTCTCTCCTATTTAACCTCCTCTCTCTCCTATTTAACCTCCTCTCTCTCTCTATTTAACCTCCTCTCTCTCTCCTATTTAACCTCCTCTCTCTCTCCTATTTAACCTCCTCTCTCTCTCCTATTTAACCTCCTCTCTCTCTCTATTTAACCTCCTCTCTCTCTCCTATTTAACCTCCTCTCTCTCTCCTATTTAACCTCCTCTCTCTCTCATATTTAACCTCTTCTCTCTCTCCTATTTAACCTCCTCTCTCTCTCTATTTAACCTCTCTCTCTCTCTATTTAACCTCCTCTCTCTCTATTTAACCTCTTCTCTCTCCTATTTAACCTCCTCTCTCTCCTATTTAACCTCTTCTCTCTCTCTATTTAACCTCCTCTCTCTCTCCTATTTAACCTCCTCTCTCTCTCCTATTTAACCTCCTCTCTCTCTCCTATTTAACCTCCTCTCTCTCTCTATTTAACCTCTTCTCTGTCTCCTATTTAACCTCCTCTCTCTCTCTCCTATTTAACCTCCTCTCTCTCCTATTTAACCTCCTCTCTCTCTCTCCTATTTAACCTCCTCTCTCTCCTATTTAACCTCCTCTCTCTCTCTATTTAACCTCCTCTCTCTCTCTATTTAACCTCTCTCTTCCTATTACTCCTCTTCCTATTTAACCTCCTCTCTCTCCTATTTAACCTCCTCTCTCTCTCTATTTAACCTCTTCTCTCTCTCTATTTAACCTCCTCTCTCTCTCCTATTTAACCTCCTCTCTCTCCTATTTAACCTCCTCTCTCTCTCCTATTTAACCTCCTCTCTCTATTTAACCTCTTCTCTGTCTCTATTTAACCTCCTCTCTCTCCTATTTAACCTCCTCCTACCTCTCTCTCCTATTTAACCTCCTCTCTCTCTCCTATTTAACCTCCTCTCTCTCTCTATTTAACCTCCTCTCTCTCTCCTATTTAACCTCCTCTCTCTCTCTATTTAACCTCCTCTCTCTCTCTATTTAACCTCCTCTCTCTCTCCTATTTAACCTCCTCTCTCTCTCTATTTAACCTCCTCTCTCTCTCCTATTTAACCTCCTCTCTCTCTCTATTTAACCTCCTCTCTCTCTCTATTTAACCTCCTCTCTCTCCTATTTAACCTCCTCTCTCTCTCCTATTTAACCTCCTCTCTCCCATTAACCTCCTCTTCTCCATTTAACCTCCTCTCTGTCTCTATTTAACCTCCTCTCTCTCTCCTATTTAACCTCCTCTCTCTCTCTATTTAACCTCCTCTCTCTCTCTATTTAACCTCCTCTCTCTCTCCTATTTAACCTCCTCTCTGTCTCCTATTTAACCTCCTCTCTCTCTCTATTTAACCTCCTCTCTCTCTCCTATTTAACCTCCTCTCTCTCTCCTATTTAACCTCCTCTCTCTCCTATTTAACCTCTTCTCTGTCTCCTATTTAACCTCTCTCTCTCCTATTTAACCTCTCTCTCTCCTATTTAACCTCCTCTCTCTCTCTATTTAACCTCTTCTCTCTCTCCTATTTAACCTCCTCTCTCTCCTATTTAACCTCCTCTCTCTCCTATTTAACCTCCTCTCTCTCCTATTTAACCTCCTCTCTCTATTTAACCTCCTCTCTCTCTCTATTTAACCTCCTCTCTCTCTCTATTTAACCTCCTCTCTGTCTCCTATTTAACCTCCTCTCTCTCTCCTATTTAACCTCCTCTCTCTCTCTATTTAACCTCCCTCTCTCTCTCTATTTAACCTCCTCTCTGTCTCCTATTTAACCTCCTCTCTCTCTCCTATTTAACCTCCTCTCTCTCTCCTATTTAACCTCCTCTCTCTCTCCTATTTAACCTCTTCTCTCTCTCCTATTTAACCTCCTCTCTCTCTCCTATTTAACCTCTTCTCTGTCTCCTATTTAACCTCCTCTCTCTCTCCTATTTAACCTCCTCTCTCTCCTATTTAACCTCCTCTCTCTCTCTATTTAACCTCCTCTCTCTCTCCTATTTAACCTCCTCTCTCTCTATTTAACCTCCTCTCTCTCCTATTTAACCTCCTCTCTCTCTCCTATTTAACCTCCTCTCTCTCTCTATTTAACCTCTTCTCTGTCTCCTATTTAACCTCTTCTCTCTCTCCTATTTAACCTCTTCTCTCTCTCCTATTTAACCTCCTCTCTCTCCTATTTAACCTCTTCTCTGTCTCCTATTTAACCTCCTCTCTCTCTCCTATTTAACCTCCTCTCTCTCTCCTATTTAACCTCCTCTCTGTCTCTATTTAACCTCCTCTCTCTCTCCTATTTAACCTCCTCTCTCTCCTATTTAACCTCCTCTCTCTCCCATTTAACCTCCTCTCTGTCTCCTATTTAACCTCCTCTCTGTCTCCTATTTAACCTCCTCTCTCTCCTATTTACCCTCCTCTCTCTCCTATTTAACCTCTTCTCTGTCTCCTATTTAACCTCTTCTCTCTCTCCTATTTAACCTCTTCTCTCTCTCCTATTTATCTCCTCTCTCTCTCCTATTTAACCTCCTCTCTCTCTCCTATTTAACCTCCTCTCTGTCTCCTATTTAACCTCCTCTCTCTCTCCTATTTAACCTCTTCTCTCTCTCCTATTTAACCTCCTCTCTCTCCTATTTAACCTCTTCTCTGTCTCCTATTTAACCTCCTCTCTCTCTCCTATTTAACCTCCTCTCTCTCTCCTATTTAACCTCCTCTCTCTCTCCTATTTAACCTCCTCTCTCTCTCCTATTTAACCTCCTCTCTCTCTCCTATTTAACCTCCTCTCTGTCTCTATTTAACCTCCTCTCTCTCTCCTATTTAACCTCCTCTCTGTCTCTATTTAACCTCCTCTCTCTCTATTTAACCTCTTCTCTGTCTCTATTTAACCTCCTCTTCCTATTTAACCTCTCTCTCTATTTAACCTCCTCTCTCTCTCCTATTTAACCTCCTCTCCTATTTTCCTCTCTCTCCTATTTAACCTCCTCTCTCCTATTTAACCTCCTCTCTCTCTCTATTTAACCTCCTCTCTCTCTCATTTAACCTCTCTCTTCTCCTATTTAACCTCTTCTCTCTCTCCTATTTAACCTCTCTCTCTCTCCTATTTAACCTCCTCTCTCTCCTATTTAACCTCTTCTCTGTCTCTATTTAACCTCCTCTCTCTCCTATTTAACCTCCTCTCTCTCTATTTAACCTCCTCTCTCTCCTATTTAACCTCCTCTCTCTCTCTATTTAACCTCCTCTCTCTCTCCTATTTAACCTCCTCTCTCTCTCTATTTAACCTCCTCTCTCTCTCCTATTTAACCTCCTCTCTGTCTCCTATTTAACCTCCTCTCTGTCTCCTATTTAACCTCCTCTCTCTCTCCTATTTAACCTCCTCTCTCTCTCCTATTTAACCTCCTCTCTCTCTCCTATTTAACCTCCTCTCTCTCTCTATTTCCTCCTCTCTCTCTCCTATTTAACCTCCTCTCTCTCTCCTATTTAACCTCCTCTCTCTCTCCTATTTAACCTCTTCTCTCTCTCCTATTTAACCTCCTCTCTCTCTCCTATTTAACCTCCTCTCTGTCTCCTATTTAACCTCCTCTCTCTCTCCTATTTAACCTCTTCTCTCTCTCCTATTTAACCTCCTCTCTCTCCTATTTAACCTCTTCTCTGTCTCCTATTTAACCTCCTCTCTCTCTCCTACTTTAACCTCCTCTCTCTCTATTTAACCTCTCCTCTCTCTCTCTCCTATTTAACCTCCTCTCTCTCTCCTATTTAACCTCCTCTCTCTCCTATTTAACCTCCTCTCTCTCTCCTATTTAACCTCCTCTCTCTCCTATTTAACCTCCTCTCTCTCTCCTATTTAACCTCCTCTCTCTCCTATTTAACCTCCTCTCTGTCTCCTATTTAACCTCCTCTCTCTCTCCTATTTAACCTCCTCTCTCTCTCCTATTTAACCTCCTCTCTCTCCTATTTAACCTCCTCTCTCTCTCCTATTTAACCTCCTCTCTCTCTCCTATTTAACCTCCTCTCTCTCTCTATTTAACCTCTTCTCTCTCTCCTATTTAACCTCTTCTCTCTCTCCTATTTAACCTCCTCTCTGTCTCCTATTTAACCTCTCTCTCTGTCCTCTCTCTATTTAACCTCCTCTCTCTCTCCTATTTAACCTCCTCTCTCTCTCCTATTTATCCTCCTCTCTCTCCTATTTAACCTCTTCTCTCTCTCCTATTTAACCTCCTCTCTCTCTCCTATTTAACCTCCTCTCTCTCTATTTAACCTCCTCTCTGTCTCCTATTTAACCTCCTCTTCTCCTATTTAACCTCCTCTCTCTCTATTTAACCTCCTCTCTGTCTCCTATTTAACCTCCTCTCTCTCTCTATTTAACCTCCTCTCTCCTATTTAACCTCTCTCTCCCTATTTAACCTCCTCTCTCTCTCCTATTTAACCTCTTCTCTCTCTCCTATTTAACCTCCTCTCTCTCTCTATTTAACCTCCTCTCTCTCTATTTAACCTCCTCTCTCTCTATTTAACCTCCCTCTCTCTCTCTATTCCAACCTCCTCTCTCTCTCTATTTAACCTCTCTCTCTCTTATTTACCCTCCTCTCTCTCTTATTTACCCTCCTCTCTCTCTATTAACCTCCTCTCTGTCTCTATTTAACCTCCCTCTGTCTATTTACCTCCACTCTCTCTCCTATTTAACCTCCACTCTCTGTCTCTATTTAACCTCCCTCTCTCTCTCCTATTTAACCTCCTCTCTCTGTCCTATTTAACCTCCTCTCCTATTTAACCTCCTCTCTCTCCTATTTAACCTCCTCTCTCCTATTTAACCCCTCCTCTCTATCTCCTATTTAACCTCCTCTCATTTAACCTCCTCTCTCTCTCCTATTTAACCTCTCTCTCCTATTTAACCTCTCTCTGTCTCCTATTTAACCTCTCTCCCATTTGCACTTCTCCTCTCCTATTTAACTCTCCTCTCTCTCTCCGGATGCATCTCCTTTCTCCGACAGAACCCTTCTGTCTCCGATTGAACTCCTTTCTCTCTCCCCAGATGAACTCCTCTTTTTTCTCCGATTAGCCTCTCTTCTGATTTATCCTCTCTCTCCGATGAACTCCCTCCTCTCTTGTCTCCGATTTAACCCTCCTCTCTCTCCGATGATCCCTCTTCCTATTTATCCTCCTCTCTCCCGATTTAACCTTCTGTCTCCGATGAACCTTCCTTCTCTCTTCTCCTCGATGAACCTCCCTTCTCTCTCTCTCCGGATGAACCTCCCTTTCTCCGACGAACCCCTTCTCTTCTCCGATGATCCCTTTCTCTCTCCTCGATTTATCCTCCTTCTCCTATTTAACCTCCTTCTCTGTCTCCTATTTAACCTCCTCTCTCTCCTATTTAACCTCCTCTCTCTCTATTTAGCCTCCTCTCTCTCCCATTTAACCTCCTCTCTGTCTCCTATTTAGCCTCCTCTCTGTCTCCTATTTTAACCTCCATATCTCTCTCTCCTGTTTACCCTCCTCTCTCTCCTATTTAACCTCTTCTCTGTCTCTATTTAACCTCTTCTCTCTCTCCTGTTTAGCCTCTTCTCTCTCTCTCTTTATCTCCTCTCTCTCTCTATTTAACATATCTCTCTCTCCTATTTAACCTCACCTCTCTGTCTCTATTTACACCTCCTCTCTCTCTCCTATTTAGCCTCTTCTCTCTCTCCTGTTTAACCTCCTCTCTCTCTATTTAATACTCTTCTCTCCTATTTAACCTCTTCTCTCTCTCCTATTTAACCTCCTCTCTCTCTCCTATTTAGCCTCCTCTCTCTCTCCTATTTAACCTCCTCTCCTCTCTCCTATTTGTACACTCCTCTCTCTCTCCTATTTTAACCTCCTCTCTCTC
>NW_027035120.1:0-9629 GCF_034236695.1 Oncorhynchus nerka | reverse complement strand
GTTACGTATTGCTCATTCCTCCTCCTCCATTCCTCCCCTCCTCCCTCCATTCCTCCCCTCCTCCCTCCATTCCTCCACTCCTCCCTCCATTCCTCCCCTCCTCCCTCCATTCCTCCCTCCATTCCTCCACTCCTCCCTCCATTCCTCCCCTCCTCCCTCCATTCCTCCCTCCATTCCTCCACTCCTCCCTCCATTTCCTCCCTCCTCCTTCCATTCCTCCTCCATTCCTCCACCTCCCTCTCCATTCTCCACTCTCCCTCATCTTCCTCTCCACTTCCATCATCCCTCATTCTATTCTTCATCATTCGCTCTATCCGTTCATCATCATCTTCCTCGTTTTCACTCCTCTCCTCCATTCCTCCTCCTCACTCATCCATTCCTCCCCTCCTCCCACTCTGCCTCCTCCACTCCTCCCTCCATTCCTCCACTCCATCCCTCCTATTCCTCCACCTCTTCCTCCATTCATTCCTCCTCCTCCTCCATTCTCTCCACTCCTCCTCCATTCCTCCATCTCCTCCATTCCTCCTCCTCCTCCATCTCCTCCTCCTTTCCTCCATTCCTCCACTCTCCCTCCTCTCCATTCCTCCACTCCTCCTTCCCTCACATTCCTCCCCTCCTCCCGTCCATTCCTCCTCCTCCCTCCATTCCTCCACTCCTCCACTCCATTCCTCCTCCTCCTCCATTCCTCCACTCCTCCCTCTATTCTCTTCCACTCCTCCTCTCATCCTCCTCTCCATTTCCTCTCATCTTCCTCCTCTCTATTCCTCCCTCCTCCTCCATTCCTCCACTCCTCCTTCCATTCCTCCCCTCCTCCCTCCATTCCTCCCTCCTCCTCCTCCTTCCATTCCTCCTCTCCTCCTCCGTTCCTCCATCATCATCATCATTTCATCATCATCCTCCTCCAGTTCTATCCTCCTCCCTCGTTTCATCACTCATCACTCCCATCCGTTTCTCCCATCATCACCTCCAGTTCCATCATCATCACATCATCCCGTTCCATCATCTCATCATAGACATCATCATCATCATCTGGTTTCATCATCATCATCATCGTTCATCATCATCATCAGTTCATCATCATCATCGTTCATCATCATCGCTCCTCCGTTTCATCATCATCATCGTTTCATCATCATCACATCCGTTCATCATCATCATCGTTCATCATCATCTCCGTTCATCATCATATCCATTCCTCCCTCCTCCACTTCCTCCTCCTCCTCCACTCCTCCTCCATTCCTCCACCCTCCCTCCATTCCTCCTCCTCCCTCCATTCCTCCACTCCTCCCTCCATTCCTCCCTCCTCGCTCCTTCCTCCTCCATTCCTCCACTCCTCCCCTCCATTCTCCACTCCTCCTCCATTTCCTCCCTCCTCCATTTCTCCTCCTCCATTCCTCCACTCCTCCATTTCCATTCCTCCACTCCTCCCTCCCTCCATTCCTCCACTTCCTCCTCCATTCCTCCACCTCCCTCCATTCCTCCACCTCTCCTCCATTCCTCCACTCCTCCTCCCTCCATTCCCCCTCCACTCCTCCCTCCCTCCATTCCTCCTCCTCCATTCATCGCATCCCTTCCCTCCATTCATCCTCCCTTCCATTCCTCCATCTTCCCTCCCTCCATTCCTCCTCCCTCCTCCTCCTCCTCCTCCATTCCTCTCCCTCCTCCATTCTCCCTCCTTCCCTCCATTCCTCCTCCTCCCTCCATTCTCCACTCCTCCCTCCATTCCTCCCATTCCTCCATTCCTCCTCCCTCCATTCCTCCACCTCCATTCTCCCCTCCTCCTCCATTCCTCCACCTCCCTCCATTCTCCACTCCTCCCTCCCCTCCATTCTCCACTCCTCCCCCTCCATTTCTCCACTCCACTCTCTCACATGAAGAAAATATTGAGCAGTGGTGTTCCATTTCGTAAGCCACCACTTCTGGGAGTGTATTGTTTGATGAAGGGAGAAAGAGAAAGAATGAGAGAGAGAGAAAATAAAGAGAGAAAGAGAAACACAGAAAGAGAGGGAACGCTTCAGAGAGGGCATAAAGTCTGCCTAAGACAGCATACAGGCTACTCTCAGTGGGATGTTACTGTGCTTACTCGTAGTATGCCCAGAATACCATCTCAGCTCAGAGAAATAGATCCATTATGCACTTTGAGTATTAGAGTGTTGAGTTAATTGATTTCTGTGCGGGCGGTTGCAGGGCAGGATTGCAGACGGCGTGTATTAACTTTTTAATAGAATGTGAAGTCGTGCACATGGAGCTGGGAGTTGTAGCAGTCAACGGGTGGGACGTGGGAGAGAGGTCCTCTCTGGTGTTATCTGACAGAACAATCCTGGAATCACATTAGTGCTCTGGGTTCAGCTCCACCATCAGTTTCATCAGACATCAGTGGGATCACTGCTAAACTGTGCCGGTGTCTCTCAAATCCTTCATGACTCGACAGCACCCAAATCCCTCTCCTGGTAATGCCAGTATTAGTCTCTATCCTGATGCACTTAAGCACAACGTTCTCAGAACGCTGGAAGGGCATTAGGATAAATGCAACAGGCCCTGATAGTGTTGTCTCGGCTCTGCTTTGAAAGATGTCACCTGCAAGAGGCTGATAGCCATGAAAGGTTCCGTCGTTCTGCCCCTGAACAAGGCAGTTCCTAGGCCATCATTGTAAATAAAAATTTGTTCTCAACTGACTTGTCATGTTAAATAAAGGTTAAATTAAAAATAAATAAAAAAGATTTAGATATAGTACTTCTGATTTTTTTTACTGATCAGTTCATTTATAATCAGTAGGTTTTGTTATCTGTTTTCACAGTCCTCCAACCACACCTGCACACCACTGTTATCTGTTTTCACAGTCCTCCAACCACACCTGCACACCACTGTTATCTGTTTTCACAGTCCTCCAACCACACCTGCACACCACTGTTATCTGTTTTCACAGTCCTCCAACCACACCTGCACACCACTGTTATCTGTTTTCACAGTCCTCCAACCACACCTGCACACCACTGTTATCTGTTTTCAAGTCCTCCAACCACACCTGCACACCACTGTTATCTGTTTTCACAGTCCTCCAACCACACCTGCACACCACTGTTATCTGTTTTCACAGTCCTCCAACCACACCTGCACACCACTGTTATCTGTTTTCACAGTCCTCCAACCACACCTGCACACCACTTTTATCTGTTTTTAGTCCTCCAACCACACCTGCACACCACTGTTATCTGTTTTCACAGTCCTCCAACCACACCTGCACACCACTGTTATCTGTTTTCACAGTCCTCCAACCACACCTGCACACCACTGTTATCTGTTTTCACAGTCCTCCAACCACACCTGCACACCACTGTTATCTGTTTTCACAGTCCTCCAACCACACCTGCACACCACTGTTATCTGTTTTCACAGTCCTCCAACCACACCTGCACACACTGTTATCTGTTTTCACAGTCCTCCAACCACACCTGCACACCACTGTTATCTGTTTTCACAGTCCTCCAACCACACCTGCACACCACTGTTATCTGTTTCACAGTCCTCCAACCACACCTGCACACCACTGTTATCTGTTTTCACAGTCCTCCAACCACACCTGCACACCACTGTTATCTGTTTTCACAGTCCTCCAACCACACCTGCACACCACTTTTATCTGTTTTCACAGTCCTCCAACCACACCTGCACACCACTGTTATCTGTTTTCACAGTCCTCCAACCACACCTGCACACCACTGTTATCTGTTTTCAGTCCTCCAACCACACCTGCACACCACTGTTATCTGTTTTCACAGTCCTTTGCACACCACTGTTATCTGTTTCAGTCCTCCAACCACACCTGCACACCACTGTTATCTGTTTTCACAGTCCTCCAACCACACCTGCACACACTGTTATCTGTTTTCACAGTCCTCCCACACCTGCACACCACTGTTATCTGTTTCACAGTCCTCCACCACACCTGCACACCACTGTTATCTGTTTTCACAGTCCTCCAACCACACCTGCACACCACTGTTATCTGTTTTCACAGTCCTCCAACCACACCTGCACACCACTGCACACCACTGTTATCTGTTTTCACAGTCCTCCAACCACACCTGCACCACTGTTATCTGTTTTCACAGTCCTCCAACCACACCTGCACACCACTGTTATCTGTTTTCACAGTCCTCCAACCACACCTGCACACCACTGTTTATCTGTTTTCACAGTCCTCCAACCACACCTGCACACCACTGTTATCTGTTTTCACAGTCCTCCAACCACACCTGCACACCACTGTTATCTGTTTTCACAGTCCTCCAACCACACCTGCACACCACTGTTATCTGTTTTCACAGTCCTCCAACCACACCTGCACACCACTTTTTTTAATACATCTTTGTACCTGTATTGATGTTTATCACTTGTTTTCTTTGGTGCAAATAAATTCAACTAAATTAAACTGAATATTCAACACAGACCTACCACAGACACTAACTGTTTAGCAGGTTTAACAATCATTTAGTCACTTATGAAGAAGATGACCAGCACTCTGAAATTAAGTTTTAGATGTATTTTTAAATCAGCAGTCACGTGTTTTGGCCAGCTAGTCAGTCTGTCAGACAGAAGCTGCTATCACTACAGCCCTCGCTCGGCAGTGGGATATTTTAGCTACGCTACACATTCCATATCAATTCATTACCGCCTCATTTCACGGCCCATGAATCACTGCACTGGCGTGTCGGCGAGAGGCGAGAGGGGACATGTTGGGGGGGGGGCGTTGTTTCGGGCTGTTAGCACTAGTTTGAAAGGGTTCAGGTTTGATTATCCATGTTTATTGGCCTGTGATGTTGTAAACGCCTCCCCTGTCATAGTGATCTAGCATGCTGTTTTGTCAATGTGTGTTTATAAGCAGGTTAAATATGTCTGTCAGTGAGTGGATTATTTCCAGGTTGCTCCCAGCTAATGTGGGACTTTCTCTCTGTGTATCTCTGTGTGTCTCTATGTGTCTCTATGCGTGTCTCTGTTTGTCTCTGTGTGTCTCTATGCATGTCTCTGTGTGTCTCTGTGTGTCTCTGTGCGTCTCTGTGCGGCTCTCTGTGCCTCTGTGTGTCTCTGTGTGTCTCTGTGCGTCTCTGTGTGTCTCTATGCGTGTCTCTGTGTGTCTCTATGCGTGTCTCTGTGTGTCTCTGTGTGTCTCTATGCGTGTCTCTGTGTTTCTCTGGCTGTGTGTCTCCTTGTTTCTGTCTCTGTCCATGTTCCTGTCCATGTCTGTGTCTTCCTGTCCATGTCTGTGTCTCCTTGTCCATGTCTGTGTCTGTGTCTCCTGTCCATGTCTCCTTTGTCCATGTCTATCTCCCTGTCCATGTCCCATGCCTCTGTGTCCATGCTCCTTGTCTCCGTCCCTGTCTCGGTGCATCCCTGTCCGTGTCGCTGTCTCCATCCCTGTCTCTGTGTGTCCATGTCCCTGTCTCTGTCCCTGTTTCTGTGTGTCCATGTCCTTGTCTCTGTCCCTGTTTCTGGGTGTCCATGTCCCTGTCTCCATCCCTGTCTCTGTGTGTCCATGTCCCTGTCTCTGTCCCTGTTTCTGTGTGTCCATGTCCTTGTCTTTGTCCCTGTTTCTGTGTGTCCATGTCCCTGTCTCTGTGTGTCCATGTCCCTGTCTGTCCCTGTCCCTGTCTTTGTCCCTGTGTGTCCATGTCCTCTGTTCCATCCCCTGTCTCTGTGCATCCATGTCCCTGTCTCTGTCCCCTGTTCTGTCCTTTTTTCCGTTTCTGTGTCCCCTGTCTCCGTTCTTTCTGCGTCCCTGCCTCTGTCCCTGTCTCTGTGCGCCCTTATCCGTGTCCCTCCAGCATTTAGACCCTGCTGAACGGTGACCAGGCTCAGGATGCCATCCGCTCCCTCCACAGAGCATTGTGCGCAGCCGGGACATCACAGTGCAGCTCCAGCCCACAGACAGTCTGCTCTGCCTCACCAACCTGCCCCACACCTTACTGCCCAGCAGCTGAGGATTCTAGTCCGTGTTCCTACGGAAACATAGAGCGCTGCTTCCTGGTCTACAGCGAGCTCACCGACACCCAAGGGCTACGGCTTTGTGGAATACATGAAGAAGGACTCAGCGGCCGCGGGCGCGGGGTCGGAGCTACTGGGGCGACCAGAGGGGACCGTGCGTCATGGTCCAATGGACAGATGTGAACCAGTTGACTGCGGGGTCACCACCTCCACTCTAAGTGCCTCTGTGTGGACCGGCTGCTCCAGGAGTACGACTCAGAAGAGCTGACCCTCCTGTTCTCAGATTAGATACAAACCTGTCTTCTGCCAGGTGAGTCTGAGGTGGAGTACTTGGTGTGTGCGTGGGTGGGCTGTGTGTGTGCGTGTGCGCATGCATGTGCGTGTTCCACCCCTCCTATCTTACATCCCTCCACCCCCTCTCATCCACCTGTCCTCCATGTCACATATCCCATACCTCAGAGGTCCCTTGACCTTAGGCTCCTTTCTGTTACCACATACAGTCTTTACTCACCTCTCTGTCTACCCTCTCTGTTCAACCTAATATAAAATACACATACAGTCTTACATTAACCTCTGTGTCTACCCTCTGTTCAACCCAATATAAAATACACATACAGTCTTACTCACCTTCTCTGTCTACCCTCTCTGTTCAACCCAATATAAAATACACATACAGTCTTACTCACCTCTGTGTCTACCTTCTCTGTCAACCCAATTGTACACATACAGTCTTACTCACCTCTGTCTACCCTCTCTGTTCAACCCAATATAAAATACACATACAGTCTTACTAACCTCTGTGTCTACCCTCTGTTCAACCCAATATAAATACACATACAGTCTTACTAACCTCTGTGTCTACCCCTCTGTTCAACCCAATATAAAAATACACATACAGTCTTACTCACCTCTGTGTCACTCCTGTTCAACCCAATATAAAATACACATACAGGTCTTTACCACTCTGTGTCTACCCTCTGTTCAACCCAATATAAAATACACATACAGTCTTACTAACCTCTGTGTCTACCTCTGTTCAACCCAATATAAAATACACATAGTCTTACCACTCTGTCTACCCTCTCTGTTTAACCTAATATAAAATACACATACAGTCTTACTTCACCTCTCTGTCTACCCTCTCTGGTCTTACTCACCTCTCTGTCTACCCTCTCTGTTTAACCCAATATAAAATACACATACAGTCTTACTCACCTCTCTGTCTACCCTCTCTGTTCAACCCAATATAAAATACACATACAGTCTTACTCACCTCTCTGTCTACCCTCTCTGTTCAACCCAATATAAAATACACATACAGTCTTACTCACCTCTCTGTCTACCCTCTCTGTTCAACCCAATATAAAATACACATACAGTCTTACTCACCTCTCTCTGTCTACCCCTCTCTGTTCAACCCAATATAAAATACACATGCAGAAGGCCCTTAAATCCTCCACCCTAAGCCCTCCACCCCACCCCCACCATCATCCCTCTGCAGTGCACTAAGGGCTCTCCTCCTCCCTAAGCCCCCCACCCCCACCATCATCCCTCTGCAGTGCACTAAGGGCTCTCCTCCTCCCTAAGCCCCCATCCCCACCATCATCCCTCTGCAGTGCACTAAGGGCTCTCCTCCTCCCTAAGCCCCCCACCATCATCCCTCTGCAGTGCACTAAGGGCTCTCCTCCTCCCTAAGCCCCCACCATCATCCTCTCTGCAGTGCACTAAGGGCTCTCCTCCTCCCTAAGCCCCCACCCCCACCATCATCCCTCTGCAGTGCACTAAGGGCCTCCTCCTCCCTAAGCCCCCACCCCCACCATCATCCCTCTGCAGTGCACTAAGGGCTCTCCTCCTCCCTAAGCCCCCACCATCATCCCTCTGCAGTGCACTAAGGGCTCTCCTCCTCCCTAAGCCCCCACCATCATCCCTCTGCAGTGCACTAAGGGCTCTCCTCCTCCCTAAGCCCCCACCATCATCCCTCTGCAGTGCACTAAGGGCTCTCCTCCTCCCTAAGCCCCCACCGTCATCCCTCTGCAGTGCACTAAGGGCTCTCCTCCTCCCTAAGCTCCCCACCCTCATCCCTCTGCAGTGCACTAAGGGCTCTCCTCCTCCCTAAGCCCCCACCATCATCCCTCTGCAGTGCACTAAAGGCTCTCCTCCTCCTAAGCCCCCACCATCATCCCTCTGCAGTGCACTAAAGGCTCTCCTCCTCCCTAAGCCCCCACCATCATCCCTCTGCAGTGCACTAAGGGCTCTCCTCCTCCCTAAGCCCCCCACCCCACCATCATCCCTCTGCAGTGCACTAAGGGCTCTCCTCCTCCCTAAGCCCCCACCCCCACCATCATCCTTCTGCAGTGCACTAAGGGCTCTCCTCCTCCCTAAGCCCCCACCATCATCCTCTGCAGTGCACTAAGGGCTCTCCTCCTCCCTAAGCCCCCACCATCATCCCTCTGCAGTGCACTAAGGGCTCTCCTCCTCCCTATGCCCCCCACCATCATCCCTCTGCAGTGCACTAAGGGCTCTCCTCCTCCCTAAGCCCCCACCATCATCCCTCTGCAGTGCACTAAGGGCTCCTCCTCCTCCCTAAGCCTCCCACCATCATCCCTCTGCAGTGCACTAAGGGCTCACCTCCTCCCTATGCCCCCCCACCATCATCCCTCTGCAGTGCACTAAGGGCTCACCTCCTCCCTATGCCCCCACCATCATCCCTCTGCAGTGCACTAAGGGCTCACCTCCTCCCTATGCCCCCCACCATCATCTCTCTGCAGTGCACTAAGGGCTCACCTACTCCCTATGCCCCCACCATCATCCCTCTGCAGTGCACTAGGGCTCACCTCCCTCCTATGCCCCCACCATCATCCCTCTGCAGTGCACTAAGGGCTCACCCCCTCCCTATGCCCCCCACCATCATCCCTCTGCAGTGCACTAAGGGCTCACCTCCTCCCTATGCCCCCACCATCATCCCTCTGCAGTGCACTAAGGGCTCACCTCCTCCCTATGCCCCCCACCATCATCCCTCTGCAGTGCACTAAGGGCTCACCTCCTCCCTATGCTCCCCCACCATCATCCCTCTGCAGTGCACTAAGGGCTCACCTCCTCCCTATGCCCCCACCATCATCCCTCTGCAGTGCACTAAGGGCTCACCTCCTCCCTATGCCCCCACCATCATCCCTCTGCAGTGCACTAAAGGGCTCTCCTCCTCCCTAAGCCCCCACCATCATCCCTCTGCAGTGCACTAAGGGCTCTCCTCCTCCTAAGCCCCCACCATCATCCCTCTGCAGTGCACTACGGGCCTCTCCTCCTGCTCCCCCACCATCATCCCTCTGCAGTGCACTAGGGCTCACCTCCTTCCTCTATGCCCCCCACCATCATCCCTCTGCAGTGCACTATAGGCTCACCTCCTCCCTATGCCCCCCACCATCATCCCTCTGCAGTGCACTATGGGCTCACCTCCTCCCTATGCCCCCCACCATCATCCCTCTGCAGTGCACTAAGGGCTCACCTCCTCCCTATGCCCCCACCATCATCCCTCTGCAGTGCACTAGTGGCTCACCTCCTCCCTATGCCCCCACCATCATCCCTCTGCAGTGCACTAAGGGCTTCCTCCTCCCTAAGCCCCCCACCATCATCCCTCTGCAGTGCACTAA
>NW_027035119.1:0-9627 GCF_034236695.1 Oncorhynchus nerka | reverse complement strand
TGCTGTCATTGTAAGATCTGACAAACTTGAAGTCACTGGTGCGTGAGCCCGTTGTCAGGTATGCATCATAGTTATAAGAACTGCGGAGAGTTCCAGCTCCATCCACCTCTGCATAGTTGGGAGGGAGATACGCGCTGGGAATGGCGACTGCTCCATCAAACAACATTCTAGGCTTTCTACTGCGGCAGAACCTCACGGCCAGAATGAGAATAATGAAAGTCAGGAAAAAGGTGGAAACAGAGACCAGACCAATGATCAAATAGGAAGTTAGTTTGGAACTATCCTCATAAGCCATGTCTTTCAGTTCTGGAACTTCAGCCAAGTTATCTGATATGAGTAAATACACATCACAGGTTGTAGAGAGAGAGGGCTGTCCGTTATCTTTCACTAATATAACAAGGTTCTGCTCCATACTGTCAGATTCAGCAATGTCCCGCTGTGCCCTGATCTCTCCGCTGTGGAGACCAATAGTGAAAAGTCCCGGATCAGTCGATTTCACGAAGAGATATGAAAGCCACGCGTTTTGTCCAGAGTCGGCATCCACAGCTATCACCTTGGAAACCAGGGACCCCGCCAGAGCAGCTTTGGGGACCATCTCAGTCATCAAGGAGTTCCCTGCTGTATCAGGGTATAATATCTGGGGAGAGTTATCATTCTCATCTGTTATGAAGACACTCACTGTCACGTTACTGCTGAGTGGAGGAGAACCATTGTCTCTGGCTACAACGTGGACTTTGAAGCTCCTAAACTGCTCATAATCAAATGTTCTCACAGCATGGATCACCCCCGTGTCTCCGTTAATGGATAAAAATGAGGACACCGGAACACCATTGACACCACTAGGCAATAGAGAATAGACCACAGTGCCGTTCTGTCGCCAGTCTGGGTCTCTGGCAGTAACCGAACATATTGAGGAGCCAGGCTTGTTATTTTCAATCACATAGGCGCTGTAGGATTGTTCTTCAAACACAGGTGGATTGTCATTCACGTCTGACACAGATAAATGAATAGTCGTTGAGGAGGATAAAGGTGGAGTCCCTCGTCAGTGGCAGTAATGGTTATGTTATAATCTGATATTATCTCACGGTCTAATTCACCTAGTTGTTATCAGAGAATAATAGTTTTTGATTGAGGGGTTTAGTTTGAAAGGAACATTTTGTTGAATGGAGCAGCGGATCGTGTGTTCATTTCTGTGAATCTTCATCTTGTACATTTATGATCCCTTACCTCTGTTCCAGGTAACACATTCTCGGGGATGGGATTGTTAAAGGATTTGATCAATATCACCGGTGCGTTGTCATTTAAATCAGTGATTTCTATCATTACTTTTGCACATTGCCAGCTAAGCCAGACCCATCTTTAGCCTGGACACGCACTTCGTATTCTGTATTTTCTTCATAATCTGTGGGACCCTGCACTTTCATCTCGCCAGTCTTTTATCGATGGAAAAACAGGTTTAGCTGCTTTATCCGGAAATACGACTGAACTCTGCATAATACTTCTCCATTTGCTCCTTCGTCTTCATCACTAGCACTAACTGCAACTACAACAGTCCTGTTGGAGAATTTTCAGGCAAACGGACTTTATACACTGTCTGGCTAAACACTGGTTTATTATCGTTAGCATCCAACACAGTGACGTGTATAACTACAGTACCAGACCTCTGCGAGTCCCGCCATCAACAGCAGTAAGTAACAACGTCACCTCTTGTTGTTGTTCTCGATCCAGCTCTTTTCTAACACTAACTCGCCATATTTTCCTCCGTCTGAGCTCGTTTGAACGTCCAAAATAAAATAGGCATTCCTCTCCAGTGAATAGCTTTGTATACCATTTAATCCTATGTCAGAGTCATGAGGTTCATCCAAGGGGTATCGTGCGCCTTTGTAAGCAGATTCCCGAATTTCTAGATCAATACGTGCATTGGGAAACCGTGGTGAATTGTCATTTATATCGTGTATTTGTACAGTTATGCGATGTAATTCAAGAGGTTTTTCCAGCACAAGCTCGTATTTTAAAGAACAAGTAACCTTCGGTCCACACAGCTCCTCCCTGTCTATTGTTTCAGCCACAATTAAATCTCCGGTATTCACATTAATGTCACAGTAACGTTGACGACTGCCATCCATATCCAAACGAGCTTTACGACCTGAAAGTCTCTTAGCATCCAGCCCCAGATCCTTAGCTAGATTTCAGTCACAGATCCGCGCTTCATCTCCTCTGGAATAGAATAGCTCAAGTCTCCATTGCTGATGCGCATCAGGCAATGACAAAAAGCCAGGCGGAACAATAAGGTAAAAACCGAAGATCCTGTGTACCCCATTCTGGATGATCAAAACCAATTGTCAACATTAGAGTTCAAACTAGTCGAACTGATACGGTATTGTAAGTGCAATATTAGGCTCTCAAAAGGAATAGCAAAACGATTGTTATCCGACTGCTCTTCGTTGAAAGTGATGCAATATAGCCTATTACTCTTTTGAATAATCCAATGGTGGGTGGAAAAAAGCATGCAATTCTATGTATGGTAAACAGCGACATCCTGAGTTTTTACAGAGTACAGCTGTGCAATACAAACAGTTTACGTCATTTATCATCTTGGTCAGTATCCCGCCCTATGAGTTGTATTTCGAACGTTTCATGCAGTTTAGCAAGAAGGAAAACCAAGAGCTGTGAGAATCAACTCGTTATGTAATCATAAATGAGAAGATATGAAAAGTAAATTCAATATTTCCATACTTTTGCCACTGTCTGACTAATTATGTATTAGCGAATAACAAAAATAAATAAATAGATAAGCCAAATCAACGGTCCACATCAAATTAAACGATGACTAATCCGTATTATTAATCAAACCCAGCAATTATGTGTCCACTATACTCTAAGGCAGTGGTTACCAACCGGCTTGTCGATCTCCAAAGGCATTTCCAGTCGATGCCAAACATTTATATAAAAAACCCAACCATATTCCTCTTTTTTGTTGGTCTCGGGCTGTTGGTGGTAGGGTGCAGCCAATTCATCTGCCCTGCGCTCCGGGTTGGCAAACTGTTGCCATTTCATGTGTGTCTGAATGTACAAACTATGTCATTCCGGTGGGCCTGGAGAAGAAATCAAGTGCATTATGCCGCCGATGGCCAATAAGATTGCTAAAATGACCGAGTCTGCAGTAACATAGCAGGCATAAACGAAAGCTACGGCAAAATTGATACTGTGAGATTTCTAAACGTTTAAAACCATGACTAGAGGACTGTCAACGAATACTGCAAAAAAACTGCTGTTTTTATGAGTGAGTTCATGTTGAAGTTTAAGTGTTGAGAGACGGACCCTTAGTCTGCTGCTCTCCCTCCGCTGAGACTGACCATCAGATGCAAGCACCATCAGCCCAGTAAAATAAAAAGTCAATTATTTAAATGTATGTTCACTCAGCTGTGCCTCACAAGTAATACAACAATGGATATATTACCGGTGTGATCATATAGCCTACTTCAAATTTTGAAATATAATTTAAAAAAATGTCCCGAACAACAATGCATTGGCAGGTCAATTCAAGCAAAGCCAGTATGCTGTTTTAATGTATTGGGTCTATATCTAATTGCAAAAACCTCATTAGTACAGAACTGTTTTTAATTGGTTAATGTTACATAGGCTTACATTTTTTAGTCATGTTAATAAAAAATCAGAGCGGTAGATCTCAGCATTTTGACTCACAACGTGATCTTGACTCAGAAAAAGGCAGGTGATCACTGCTCTAACGTAAAATGATGGTTACGTCGCTGTCCACTGACCACGTGCTGAAATGTGGAAAAGTAGCCAATATACTTAAAGAAAATGTAGTAGGCAATGAGGATACTACAGGGAGGGGAAAATGTAAACAAACTCCATGATTGGGGTAGCATCCCGAACTTTATACACACCAACAACGAAATTGACAGAATATCCCTTGTGAAAAGGCATAAAAAGTGAATATTGATGTCTTTTTACATAACCCTTCATAATCAAGACGATAAAGAAGAATTTAAGGAAAAGACCACTAACACACTAGGAAAGATATTCTGATATCATCCGAATCGTTCTCACACAAACAAAGGGGTATCACCTCTTAGTTCTATCTTACCTCAATAGACTCCCCTGCAGTGTTGAGTGTGATGAAACTTCCTTCTAATAACTTCGTTGGGCTTCTCTTCAGTGTCTGATCAGCAGGCAGCGTGCTGTCATTGTAAGATCTGACAAACTTGAAGTCACTGTGCGTGAGCCCAATGTCAGGTATGCATCATAATTGTAAGAACTGCGCAGAGTTCCAGCTCCATCCACCTCTGCATAGTTGGGAGGAGATACGCTGGGAATGGCGACTGCTCCATCAAACAACATTCTGGGCTTTCTACTGCGGCAGAACCTCACGGCCAGGATGAGAATAATGAAAGTCAGGAAAAAGGTGGAGACAGAGACCAGACTAATGATCAAATAGGAAGTAAGTTTGGAACTATCCTCATAAGCCATGTCTTTCAGTTCTGGAACTTCAGCCAAGTTATCTGATATGAGTAAATATACATCACAAGTTGTAGACAGAGAGGCTGTCCGTTATCTTTCACTGATATAACAAGGTTTTGCTTCATAGTGTCAGATTCAGAAATGTCCCGCTGTGCCCTGATCTCTCCACTGTGGAGAGCAATAGTGAAAAGTCCCGGATCAGTCGATTTCACGATGTGATATGAAAGCCACGCGTTCTGTCCAGAGTCAGCGTCCACAGCTATCACCTTGAAACCAGGGACCCCGCCAGAGCAGCTTTGGGGACCATCTCAGTCATCAAGGAGTTCCCATCTGGAACAGGGTATAATATCTGGGGAGAGTTATCATTCTCATCTGTTATCAAGATACTCACTGTCACGTTACTGCTGAGTGGAGGAGAACCATTGTCTCTGGCTACAACGTGGACCTTGAAGCTCCTAAACTGCTCATAATCAAATGCTTTTACAGGATGGATCACCCCCGTGTCTCCATTAATGGATAAAATGAGGACACCGGAACACCGTTGACATCACTGGGCAATAGAGAATAGACCACTGTGCCGTTCTGTCTCAGTCTGGGTCTCTGGCAGTAACAGAACACATAGAGGAGCCAGGCTTGTTATTTTCAGTCACATAGGCGTTGTAGTATTGTTCTTCAAACACAGGTGGATTGTCATTCACGTCTGACACAGATAAATGAATAGTCTTTGAGGAGGATAAAGAGGCGGAGTCCCTCGTCGGTGGCAGTGATAGTTATGTTATATTATGATGTTATCTCACGGTCGAGTTCACTCGTTGTTACCAGGGAATAATAGTTTTTGATTGAGGGATTTAATTTGAATGGAACATTTTGTTGAATGGAGCATCGGACCTGTCTATTCCCCCAGAGTCTTTATCCTGTACGTTAATGATGCCCACTCTGCCAGGTAACACATTCTCGGGAATTGGATTGGTCAGGGTTTTTATTAATATCACTGGTGCGTTATCGTTTACGTCAGTAATATCTATCAGTACTTTTGTGTATGACACCAAACCTGCACCATCTTTGGCGAGGACACGCAACTCATAAATGGGCTGCTCCTCATAATCTATCGGTCCAGACAGATTTATAACACCAGTTTTACTATCGAGTTTAAACAAATTCATCAACTCATCAGAAATTCGACCTAGATCATATGTTACCTCGCCATTTTGTCCCTCGTCTACATCATTTGCGCGGACTGTAGCTACTACCGGTACCCAACGGAGAATTTTCTGGTAGACTGACCTTATAAACGTCCTGGCTAAATACTGGAATATTGTCGTTAGCATCCAACACAGTGACGTGTATAACTACAGTACCAGATCTCTGTGGAGTCCCACCATCAACAGCAGTAAGTAACAACGTCACCTCCTGCTTTTGTTCTCGGTCCAGCTCTTTCTCTAACACTAACTCACCGTATTTTCCCCCATCTCGATTAGTATGAACATTCAAGACAAAATGGTCATTCCTTTGTAAAGAGTAGCTTTGAACTGCATTCTGACCTATATCTGCATCGTGGGCCTCATTAATGGGGAAACGTTCACCTCTATCAGCTGATTCCGTTATTTCCAATTTGATAACATCATCTGCAAACTGCGGTGAATTATCGTTAACATCCTGAATCTGAAGAGATATGCGATGCAATTCTAAAGGACTTTCAAGAACCATTTCATATTTGAGCCCACATGAAATCCTCGGACCGCAAAGCTGCTCCCTATCAATTCTTTCAGCGACAACAAGATCTCCCGAATTCAGGTTAATGTCACAGAAGTGTTTAGTTCCATCCTCTTCTAAACGAGCTTTTCGAGCCGACAGTCTCTTAATATCAACCCAAGATCCTTGGCTATATTTCCGACCACAGATCCGCGTTTCATCTCCTCTGGAATAGAATAGGTCATGTCGCCATTGCTGATGCGTATCAGAAATAGAACAAAAGCCAGATGGAGGACAAAAGCTGAAACTGTAAATCCAATGTAGCCCATTTTCGATGTACAAACGAAAATATTCCAATTACAAGGTGAAAAGAATTTTATGCAATGTAGGCTACTACAAATATTGGCTAAGATAAATTACCCAACTGAAGAAATTGTTCCTTTGGCCGACTGCTCCTCAGTGATAATGGCGCGATAGACTGTATCCGCCCTTTGAGTAATAAATTAGCGGGTTGAGAAGTGTAGGCTGCCTAACTTTTCTTAGCTGGTGAACAGCGACATCCTGAGTCGTTAAAAAAACAGCACACAATAGTTTTCTATCTTGTTATTATATATTCCTACAAATATGATGTAGCCAATGACCAGTTAAATAGTAAATAGTTATAAGAAATATGTTTAAAGTAATGCTTGTGTGATGTATGAACTCCTTTTCATGAATCAGAACAGTCAATAAGGTCAAAACATTGAGTTAACACTAGTCGCAACTTTCTCCTTTAAGCCAATTTAATGCACTGATTCCACTAGCTATCAACGTGTCCTCACTCAACAAACCAACATGTGTTATTGATCCCGTCTTCATTTGAGTTTGGCAGGATTTCAACTGATGTTAAAGTGAAGAAAAAAGTTTAGTCGCTGTCCACGTGCCTGGTGCTGAAACGTAGGTGATGTTAAGAGTTGCTGAATTATCAATGGGGATGTTTCAGAACGCGACAACGCAATAGGCTTACATCTCAATCTACTCAATATATTTATTGTGAAAGAAATTAGAAAAATGAATAATAACGTATCTATATGTCTATGTCAAGTTCTTATTTTTAAACGGATTCCATTTAAAAACTCAACATTGTCCTCCATTCAGTGACTCTAAAACAGGGTAAGAAAATACGCTTAACCTACTGCATGTCAGATTTACTTTGGGCGAATACAACAACCAGACTTCCATAAAGACGAATAACAGTTGCAGTGCCTGTTAAACATATGAATCAGGATGCCATAGACAAACTGTTTAAGCTTCTACCTAAATGATACTACTATCGAAAAAGACATTCTGAACCTACATGGTGATGTAAAAGACACATTTGTATTTAACCAGGATGTCCCACTCAGTAAAAGTGCAACCACTTTCCAATGAGTAATGCATCGAGTGGTCTTACCTCAAGGTACCAAAAATGAGAATTTTCAGGCAAAATTACCTTGTAAACATCCTGGCTAAATACTGGGATATTATCGTTAGCATCCAACACATTAACGTGTATAACTACAGTACCAGATCTCTGTGGAGCCCCACCGTTAACCGCAGTAAGTAATAATGTCACCTCATGTTGTTGTTCTCGATCTAATTCTTTATCTAATAACAAATCACCGTATT
This sequence comes from Oncorhynchus nerka, assembly GCF_034236695.1. Lineage (NCBI taxonomy): Eukaryota > Metazoa > Chordata > Actinopteri > Salmoniformes > Salmonidae > Oncorhynchus > Oncorhynchus nerka. Next base: position 1,803 of record NW_027035119.1, on the reverse strand, counting down.
TTCCTCTGTCTCGATTAGTTTGAACATTCAACAAAAATAACCATTCCTTTGTAAATAAATGCTTTGAACTGCATTCTGACCTATATCTGAATCGTGGGCTTCATTAATGGGAAAGTGAGCACCTTTGACCGACGACTCCATCATTTCCAGTTTAATAACATCATCTGCAAACTGGGGTTAATTGTCCATCACATCTTGAATCTGAAAAAGATCTGCGATACAATTCTAAAGGATCTCCAGAACAGTTTCATGTGAATAAAATCCTCCCACTGCAAAGCTGCTACCTGTCTATTAATTCAGTGACAATAAGCTCTCTCGAATTCAAAGTTGCATCCTCCTCCAAAGGATATTTTAGAGCCGAAAGTCTCTTAACATCAACCTCAGATCCTTGGCTATATTTCCGATTACAGATCCGCGTTTCACCTGCTCTGGTATAGAATAGCTCACGTCTCCTTTGCTGATGTGTATGAAGAAAAAAGGCAAAGGACAGACGAAAAGCAAATGCAAAAAACGTAAAGCCTTTGTAGCCCATGCTAATGTCTAATAGCAATTAAGGCCAATTGTCCACAATCAATAGCCAAACGGAAAGATTACAATGTCTAACCGCTGTTCAGTGAGAAATGGTAATGCGACACTGTATAGACCTACACCCCCGTAGTAGGTGGAAGTATATAGTTAACTGTACTTAGCATGTGAAAGCGACATCATGAGTCTATCAGAAACAGCATGCTCGTAGGCTAATATTGTTTTCCATGTGTACTTCTTAGAATGTATCATATTCTCCAAACGCAGACGACTTTACTAAAACATGAAAGATATAGGCTTCAAATCAGTGGTAACCTCATCGTGACATGATAATGAGAAGACATGGATGAGGTACGCTATTAGGAGAAACGTACACAATATGCCTAAATAGTCACACAATAAGCCATTAGTAGACTAGTTGCAACATGTATTTTTCCTGGATAATAAAAAATTTCAACCATCATGAAAACTGTCGATTTCACTATGGATGTTTCGTTAGTCATCAAAATAACGCTAATTCTTTCGCATTCTATCTTTGAGTTTTCGACAGTTAGACTTCAGTAAACTAAAACAGTCACCTCGGTGTCCACTGGTCTGGTGCTGAAATGTAGGCGACCTCAAGAAAAACGGAAGGCAATGGGGATTTTTAATACACATCGTAACAATTTATATTCACGTTTCAAAAGACATTAAAAACACTTCCCAGGTCAATTAAAAGAATGTATTATAAAATGCCTGATTCCTTTTCAAAAGTAGTCTAAACCATGTTTTCCTATCTCCATCAAGCTTTGTTGTCAACTCCATTAGAACATCTGTGAAGAAAACACCACAGGCATGCTCAACTAAAAGCAACCGAAACTGCATTGCTTGTTATATTTATAGGAAACCACAGCGCCAACAAACAAGGAGCAAACTGCTTCCGTCAAATCAAACCCTTAGTGAATTACTCCTCGCAGAGAAGAGAAGCAGCGACACCTTAAAACTCAACCAATAAATCAAAACAATGAGTGGATCAATTCCACATTGTACCCTACTAAGATGTTATCATCTAAAACGAGTATAGACCTACTGTTTCTATAGGATGGCATAAGCCATTAAGGCCCAGAATGTATTTTCATCATGCATAACCCATTCTCCCACAACGAAACAGCTCACATACAAACGGTGGTATCTCAGATGAGTGAAGGCTTACCTCATTCGCCGCTCCTGCAGTGTTGAGCGTGGTGATACTCCCTTCTAATAATGTATCTGGACATCTTGTTAGTGTCTGATCAGCAG